>NC_134355.1:47569775-47869775 GCF_048569485.1 Anomaloglossus baeobatrachus
GGAAAATCTCCCTCTTGAAGTGTTTTCTGTTTTATTACAGAGTGAAAGCCCTTATGTTGCTGGAAATAATGTTCCTTCGTATTCAATATTCCCTGCGTGGAAAAGAAAACACACATCTGAAATCATATTTTGTTGGCAACCGAGCAAAATCCTAATGTGGAGGAAGGGAGCGGCTCCCCGGGGTTTAGAACATTTGCATTCAAAAGTAATAAAAGGAGTCCTGTGTTTTTTTTTGTCTTATGGATCTTGAGTTAAAAAAATTCAGGGGAAACCACGAGAAATATGTCATGTCGGTTTTGATTCACTTTGTTGTGGAAAGATTTCATTCTTTCTGTACGTACACCTTAACCAAAAGTTTGCCATTAGTAAGGACCTTTGACAAACTCTACATTAAGAGGGTAAATACTACCAGAGCATTAAAGCGAGTTAATGGGACCATGAATGGACAATAAAAAGGGAAATTTGGGCAATGGAAATTCCTGTGGTGGAAACCTTTAGCTTGGAGCTTAGCAGAAGAATAATTATTTTTTCACATGATACCTTGTAATGGTTTTGACGTGTAGCTGTTACGTAACAGACGCCACATTACGGGCAGCATCAATATTCATGAGAACGCAGCCTGTCGTTTCTCTATCGAAACGCTTCTATAGCGTCTAATAAAAATAATTTTATGCACTTTAATGTACATTAATAATACAGGTTCATCTCAATAAATTAGAATATCATCAAAAAGTTAATTTATTTCAGTAATTTAATACAAAAAGGGAAACACATATACTATATAGAGCCATTACACACAGAGGGATCTATTCCTATATATTATATAGAGTCATTACACACAGAGGTATCTATTCCTATATTATAAAGAGTCATTACACACAGAGGGATCTATTTCTATATATTATATAGTCATTACACACAGAGGGATCTATTCCTATATATTATATAGAGTCATTACACACAGAGGGATCTATTTGTATATATTATATAGCGTCATTACACACAGAGGGATCTATTTCTATATATTATATAGAGTCATTACACACAGAGGGATTTATTCCTACATAATATATAGAGTCATTACACACAGAGGGATCTATTTATACATATTATATAGAGTCATTACACACAGAGGGATCTATTCCATATATTATAGTCATTACACACAGAGGGATCTATTCCTATATATTAGAGTCATTACACACAGAGGGATCTATTTCTACACTGTATATTATATAGTCATTACACAGACACACACACACACACACACACACACACACACACAGGGATCTATTTCTATATATTATATAGAGTCATTACACACAAAGGGATCTATTTCTACATATATAGAGTCATTACACACAGAGGGATCTATTCCTATGTATTATATAGAGTCATTACACACAGAGGTGTCTATTCCTATATATTATATAAAGTCATTACACACAGAGGGATCTATTCCTATATATTATATAGAGTTATTACACACAGATGGATCTATTTCTATATATTATATAGAGTCATTACACACAGAGTGATCTATTTCAAGCGTTTATTTCTGTTAATGTTGATGATTATGGCTTACAGCCAATAAAAACCTAAAAGTCATTATCTCAGAAAATTAGAATAATTACCACAAAACACCTGCAAAGGCTTCCTAAGCGTTTAAAATGGTCCTTTAGTCTGGTTCAGAAGGCTACACAATCATTGACACACTCCACAAGGAGGGTAAAGCTACAAAAGGGTCATTGCTAAAGAAGCTGGCTGTTCACAGAGTGCCGTATCCAAGCATATTAATGGCAAGTTGAGTGGAAGGAAAAAGTGTGGTAGAAAAAGGTGCACAAGCACCCTCCAGGTACAGGACGTCACCAGAGATTGGCGCTGCAGATACTTGCTAGTGTCTTGGTTAGCCGCCTCATAAGGATGCCCTGGATCCTGCATGATCAGTGATGGATGCTGTGATTGGGGTTAGTGGAGAGGCGGCATGTTACTCATCTCTCCATTGCTTGTGTGAAAGATATCATCAGGGGGTGGCGCTGTTGTCTCTTACTGCTTCTAGCACAACCCTCAAATGAAGCGTCACAAGGGGGTGGTGCTAGTTTTAGTCACGAGTGACATCAACCTGATGATATTTCATTTGAGGGCATTGCTAGAAGCAGTCAGTGATAACACCACCACTCCCTGATGAGCCTTTATTTGAAGGCCCTGCTAGAAGCAGTAAGGGACCCCTGCAATGCCCCCTGACAATAATTAATTTGACGACATTGCTAGAAGCAGTAAATGACAACAATGCTTAATTTGAGAGCAGAGCTATAAACAGTAAGGGACACCAGCACCATCCCCTAATGATGTTTCATTTGAGGGTGGTGCTAGAAGCAGTGAGTGACAACAGCACCGCTCCCCGATGCAGCTTTGTTTGAAGGCGATGGTAAAAGCATTAAAAGACACCTTTAATGCCCCTTGATAACACTTTATTTGAGGGCATTGCTTAAGCAGTAAGTGACACCAGTGCTGATGATGCTTAGTTTCAGGGCGGTGCTAAAGGCTCTGGACGACTCTGGTGTCATTCACTAATTCTAGCACCGCCCCAGCCGACATTTTTCACACAAGCAATGGAAGTGGTTGCAGAGATATGGTTAGCATGCCAGCGTTTCAATAACCCTGGCCACAATTTCCACCAAACATCATCCAGGGTCCAGCACAGCCACCTGCAGCGGCGATGCAAGAAGATAGTTAGTAATTGCAGCGCCACCCACTAGTGAGGTCCTGTTCTAAGAGAGTAATGGATGCTGTGGGGAGTGACTGCAGCCCCAGCCTCCTGTGATGTCACATTTGAGACTCTTCTCATATCAAACATCACAGAAAGTGCAGTAAAAAAAACCCCAACTTTAGTGATTAGATAGATAGGAAAAAAGTATAGGTAATTGTATAATAAAGATAATTACAGAAGTGATTAGGTGTAAAGCTAGATAGTTAGAAAACACATTTTAGGTGTCAGACCACCCCCCTAACTTTCTTGTAGAAATCCATTTTGCTATTGTAAAGAAAGCCATACTGTAAATTGTGTGCTAATGAGCTGAAAATGCATACATTCTAAATTTGCATAAGGTTTTTAGAATTTTTAGTGGAGATTTAACATTGAAAAAAATTCCTAAAACACTCCTAAAAAAAAGCTGTCAGGAGCCAAAGAGATACTGCCATTTTCTAGGTATTACTGAACGTTAGCAAAAGATGAGGGGTTAATTGATCATATGTATCCCCACCAACCGTATGTGAAAGGCTTACCCTATTGATATATGAGAAGGATCCCTTGATAATAAGCTTCCTGCCGCTGTAACCTGCAGTAATCAGTTATAATCTGTAGATAAATCTAGCAGTAAGTATTCAGCTCTGCAGCACCACTACATGGGGATTAGTGCCCATCCAATTCAAGGCGTAACGTAGGTTCTCTCAAAAGACATGCTCTGAGGATCCAGTCAGTTTTTTTTAGAAGGGTATTGTCACGATTCCGATATGCAGAACATTTTGTATCATTCTGCTGTGCTCTCCTGCAGAGCCAGTATATGTTGCTTTTGGTGCAGAGCGTTTTGCAGGATGAATGCTCACCTGGTTGTTTTGACAACCACTGGGTTTCACACTGGTCCTAGGAGGGTGTTATGATCCGGAACCATGGAAGACCACCATAAATCATTGGTAAAAGGTGATAAGAGCATTGGCAACTAATCTGGCCGCCATCCCCTTACTAACCATCACGACTAGAAGTAGCCGAGGGGTGAACTAACATCCTGTGCACCGCGAACCCAGCCGGAGAACTAGCTATCCTAAAGGAAGGAAAGATGAATAACTTTCTGCCTCAGAAAATAGATAAAGAATAGCAAGCCCCCCACATTCAAAGACTGCGGTGATATAGGAAAACACAATACACAGATAGATGATAGGATTAACAAAGGTGAGGCCCCCACTGACTAAAATAGGAAAGGACAGGAAAGGGGCTGATGGTGGCCAGAGAAAAACCCTACAAAACTCCAAATTCCTGATAGTACAAAAAGCCCTCAGATCGCACGATCTGCACTCCGTCCCATACCAGGCGCTCTTGTCATACCAATGAACAGAAAACAGGAATCGTTACAAATTCAAAAAGCCACAAACACATGGACTTATAGGAGCAATACTCCAAACATAACTGCAGGGAGTTTCCCAGCTAAGCAACTGAGAGGGAAGATCCCTGCATGCAAATAAACTGAAAACAACCACAGCAAATGACAAACTCAGATAAGAGAAAAGAACCAAACAACAAATAAAGAGCAAAGCACTTATCCGGGGTAGATGTGGTGTGGAGCAGAATGAAGCAGGCTGGTGAAGAAAGAACAACTGACATCCGGCATAGCCTGCTATCAGACCAGGATTTAAATAAGCAAAGTTAGCAATGGAAATGCCCATTGCTCAACACACCTGGTCTCTGTCCAAACCATTCCTGGCCACAAGCGGGAGCCTCCGAGCAGCCAAAGCATAACTGACATTCACAACAGGAGGGGCTCTCACAGATGCGTCTTGTTCTCAGTGATTGCTCTGCTCACTAGGCAGCGTGTTAGGTCAGGACACCGCCAGTCATTGTGCTGTTGGCTCTCGTGGTGCACAGTGTTCAGATCTTGGTCTCTCGACCCCGGACTGCTGTTTACCTGTCTCTGCTTGTCCTCCTCTATTTCTATTGTGACTTCCCGGCTTCTGACCTCGGACTTCCTCCTGACCACGTCCCCGTCTGTTGCTTGTATTTTGTACATACTCTCCTGGAACCCTGACCTTCGGCTTGTATCTTGACCTTATCTCTGTTTGCCCACCGTGTACTGTTGTGTTCTCGTGTTCTCCTGGTTTATGATCTCGCATTTCTGACTACCTCTACATTTACTGCGTACAAGTAGTGGCTAGCGCAGGTATATAAAAGACAATTCTTGACTAAACTGACCTTCTACAAAAAGTATTATTGAAAACTTCTTTATAAAGAATCTTGATTTTGATCCTCAGCTCATTACTTGATATTATGGAAAGTACAAGTGGAAGATGACCATCGAGTTCCCTGTTAGTTTCTGACCTTAACAAATTGCAATTAAGTGAAATATCAGCTTTTGTTAAGAATGGAAATACCTGTTCTTTGCGGATTTGACCACCCACTGAATAATAAGCTCGATCATTTTAGCATTGCTGCTGACTGGATAATCCTATGTGAGCAATCCTGGTGCAATCTGATTTCTACATTAATATCATTGCCAACTTCAAATAAAACCCTAATGCACGCAATCAAGTAAGCAAAAATCCCCACATAAACAATGAACTTCTAATATCCCTAATATGACACAGGATGGGAAAAAAATGGTGTCCAGTCGTGATGAAATAAAAAGATGTGCGTGCTAGGAATTATACAATATTAATGGAAACCACATTTGAACTACAAGAGAATAAATGTCTGTTCCGATGTACACAAGTTTTTATCACCAAATCGAAACGGGCAGAAACCCACAATTAGTTTGTCCTAATTCAGCTTATCCTTCTAATTAAAATTATCTCTGATTAATGAGATCTGCAAAACAAGAGGACCTGCAAAGTGATATTTAAAGGTATAGTGCAGTCTTAAAGGGGTTGTCCACTACTAGGACAACCCCTTCTGATTCCACATGTTTCCCTTAGTTAAAATAAAAGACCCTGTACTCACCTCCCGTTCTGGTTTCGCTCCAGCGCTGTCGGTAATTGCAATTTACTCAACAGGAATTGACACTGAGGCTGCCGCTCAATTCTTGTTGATTGCTCATTTGGTCTGAAGGTGTGGCAAGAGAAGGAGGCAGTGATTAGATGCAGGGCTACCATGAAGTCACAATGTCATTAGGACCCCGGACTGCGATTACTGACAGCGCTGGAATGGCACCAGAATGGGAAGTGAGTACAGGGTCTTTTATTTTAACTGAGGGGAAACAAGTGAAATCAGAAGAGGTTGTCATAGTAGTAGACATCCCCTTTAAGAGTAAAGCGGGCTTCACATGCTGCGAAATTGCTAGCGATGTCGCAAGCGATAGCACCCACCCATGTCGGTGGCGCATCACGGTGTGATCGCTGCCGTAGCAAACAATATCGTTACGGCAGCGTCACACGCAATTACCTGTTCACCGATGTTGCTGTGGACGCCGAACAATCTCTCCTTTTAGGGGAAGGTTCGTTCGGCGTCACAGCGGCGTCACTAAGCGGCCGCCCAATAGAAGCAGAGGAGCGGAGATGAGCGGCTGGAACATCCCGCCCACCTCCTTCCTTCCTTATTGCTGGCAGCCGCAGGTACGATGTTGTTACTCGTTCCTGCGGTGTCACACATAGTGATGTGTGCTGCCGCAGGAACGACAAACAACCTGTGTTCCAAACGATGAACCATTTTTTAAAAATGAACGACGTGTATACGACGAACGATTTGACACCATTTTGCGATCGTTACTGATCGCAAAAAGGTGTCACACACAACGACATCGCTAATGAGGCCGGATGTGCGTCACCAACACCGTGACCCCGATGATATCTCGTTAGCGATATCGTTGTGCGTAAATGGGCCTTAAGAGGGTAACATGACCAGCACTACTCTTAGGGGTACTTTGCACACTACGACATCGCAGGTGCGATGTCGGTGGGGTCAAATTGAAAGTGACGCACATCCGGCATCGCAGGCGACATCGTAGTGTGTAAAGCCTAGATGATACGATTAACGAGCGCAAAAGCGTCGTAATCGTATCATCGGTGTAGCGTCGGCGTAATCCATAATTACGCTGACGCGACGGTCCGATGTTGTTCCTCGTTCCTGCGGCAGCACACATCGCTGTGTGTGAAGCCGCAGGAGCGAGGAACATCTCCTACCGGCGTCGCCGCGGCTTCCGTAGGATATGCGGAAGGAAGGAGGTGGGCGGGATGTTTACATCCCGCTCATCTCCGCCCCTCCGCTCCTATTGGCCACCTGCCGTGTGACGTCGCAGTGACGCCGTACGACCCGCCCCCTTAATAAGGAGGCGGGTCGCCGGCCAGAGCGACGTCCCAGGGCAGGTGAGTCCATGTGAAGGTGCCGTAGCGATAATGTTCGCTACAGCAGCTATCACAAGGATATCGCAGCTTCGACGGGGGCGGGGACTATCGCGCTCGGCATCGCAGCATCGGCTTGCGATGTCGCAGCGTGCAAAGTACCCCTTATCGAATGATTGCATATACAGTAGTTTTGCAGCTTAAGCTTTTCTCATTAGACACAAAAGAGAACTAGTATGGTGACTAGTGATGAGCGAGTACCAAAAAGCTCGGGTGCTTGAGGCTCGGGCCGAGCATCCCAAGATACTCGTGTACTCGGCCCGAGCACCGAGCCCAATGTTATCCTTTGGGAGACCCGAGTATTTTTATGAAATGACCCCCGGCAGCATGTAGAAACCCTAAAAATGTCACAAAAGTCTCAGAAGAGTGCTCAAATGACATGGCAACAGCATGGGGAAGACCCCTTGAAGCATTTATCACTCAAAAGTCATAGTTGTGAACAATTTTGTCCGAGTTTTACGCCATTTTTACAGACTCACCAGAAAACCTTCCAAAATGACACCAAAATGAATTTTCATGGCGGAAATGTTAAGGGCACATACCCAATAGTGAGATAGAGCTGGTGTATGTTACTTTTTGAGATTATTACATGAAAGATTTTACGTAAAAACATTGTGTGGCACTCCGATGTCCAAAACGCACGTTTTGTGCTTTTTACTAGCGATGTCGGTCATTATTTTTTTCATTCTATCTCCCGTCGGTCGGTCTCGCTCTGTCTGTCTCTCTCTGTCTTGTCTGTCCCCCTCTCACAGTCTGTCGGTCATTCTCCCCCCTCTCTCTTACTTACCGTTCCCCGATCACTGCCGCGGCGCTGCACAGCTGTTCACTAAACTCCGGCGGCTTTTCCTCTTTTAAAAAAGCCGGCCGCTCATTCAACAATCTCGTATTCCCTGCTTTCCTGCTTTTCGGCGCCTATGATTGGTTGCAGTGAGACACGCCCCCACGCTGAGTGACAGGTGTCTCACTGCACCCAATCACAGCAGCCGGTGGGCGGGTCTATACTGTGCAGTGAAATAAATAATTAAATAATTTAAAAAAACGGCGTGCGGTCCCCCCAATTTTAATACCAGCCAGATAAAGCCATACGGCTGAAGGCTGGTATTCTCAGGATGGGGAGCTCCACGTTATGGGGAGCCCCCCAGCCTAACAATATCAGTCAGCAGCCGCCCAGAATTGCCGCATACATTATATGCGACAGTTCTGGGACAGTACCCGGCTCTTCCCGATTTACCCTAGTGCGTTGGCAAATCGGGGTAATAAGGAGTTAATGGCAGCCCATAGCTGCCACTAAATCCTAGATTAATCATGTCAGGCGTCTCCCCGAGATTCCTTCCATGATTAATCTGTAAATTACAGTTAAAAAACACACACACCCGAAAAATCCTTTATTAGAAATAAAAAACACTAACAAAGTCCCTCATCACCAATTTATTAACCCCGACAAACCCTCCATGTCCGGCGTAATCCACAGACCTCCAGCGTCGCGTCCAGCTCTGCTGCATGCAGGTGACAGGAGCTGCAGAATACACCGCCGCTCCTGTCAGCTTCACACAGCAACTGAAGACAGCCGCGCAATCAGCTGAGCTGTTACTGAGGTTACCTGGATCCAGCGGTGGATGCAGCGGTGGCCGCGGGTAACCTCAGTGACAGCTCAGCTGATCGCACTACTCACCGCCGCTCCGGTCAGCTCCACGCAGCAACTGAGGTGAGTATGGCGATCAGCTGAGCTGTCACTGAGGTTACCCGCGGCCACCAGTTACCTGACTGACAGCAGCTGATCGCGCTACTCACCTCAGTTGCTGTGTGAAGCTGACAGGAGCGGTGGTGTATTCTGCAGCTCCTGTCACCTGCATGCAGCAGAGCTGGACGCGACGCTGGAGGTCCGTGGATTACACCGGACATGGAGGGCTTTTTCGGGGTTAATAAATTGGTGATGAGGGACTTTGTTATTGTTTTTTATTTCTAATAAAGGATTTTTTGGGTGTGTGTGTTTTTTAACTGTAATTTACAGATTAATCATGGAAGGAATCTCGGGGAGACGCCTGACATGATTAATCTAGGATTTAGTGGCAGCTATGGGCTGCCATTAACTCCTTATTACCCCGATTTGCCAACACACTAGGGTAAATCGGGAAGAGCCGGGTACAGTCCCAGAACTGTCGCATCTATTGTATGCGGCAATTCTGGGCGGCTGCTGACTGATATTGTTAGGCTGGGGGGCTCCCCATAACGTGTGGCTCCCTATCCTGAGAATACCAGCCTTCAGCTGTATGGCTTTATCTGGCTGGTATTAAAATTGGGGGGACCGCACGCCGTTTTTTTTAATTATTTATTTATTTATTTTACTGCACAGTATAGACACGCCAACCGGCTGCTGTGATTGGGTGCAGTGAGACACCTGTCACTCAGCGTGGGGGCGTGTCTCACTGCAACCACTCATAGGCGCCTGTGGGCGGGGAAAGCAGGGAATATGAGATGGCTGTGTGCAGAGCACAGCGCGCCCGCCGGTATAAAGGCTCGGTCACGCTGTGCAGGCCGGCCAATCACTGCAATTCCACAACTAACAGGGCTGTGGCATTGCAGTGGTCTGCCAGCCAATCCCTGCATGAGGGCTGGCTCTGAAAAGAGCGCCAACATGCAGGGATGAAGACCACGAGTACAGCACGAGTATCGCAAAATTACTCGGTACCCACCGAGTAACCCGCGTACAGTGATACTCGTGCGAGTACCGAGTAGTGACAAGCATACTCGCTCATCACTAATGGTGACTTTAGCTGTATTTTGGGGCAGCCTGCTTCTTCCGCCTTCAAATTGTGGAGATAACCCCTTTAAAGAAGTTGCCTAAAATCTTTGTGCCCCTAATATCCCTAAGATGGGTGATGAATGTATGATTACTGGAAATCCAACTGCAGGAACACCACAAGGCTCCCAAAGTCCCTTCTGCAAATGAAGTAGTAGTGAGCATGTGCAAAAAACAATCCTATAAACTGTAAATGAAGAAGTTTTGCACATGCTCACTATTGCTCCATTCACCCAGAGGACATTGTGTTCTAATTCCACTGGTTAGTGAGGGTCTTTGCAAGACATCACACAGAAGGCACAAGGAAGACACATAGGGAAAATGCATGAACTACTTATCCACATATGACTCGGGTCAGCAAAGTTTTTAGCAATGATACCATACATGCTATCATAGTCTCTAAATCAGAAAGCTGCAATCATTTGAGGTCCTAGCTAAAATATTTCCAATGTACAGTTAGGTCCAGAAATATTTGGACAGTGACACAATTTTCACGAGTTGGGCTCTGCATGCCACCACATTGGATTTGAAATGAAATCTCTACAACAGAATTCAAGTGCAGATTGTAACGTTTAATTTGAAGGTTTGAACAAAAATATCTGATAGAAATTGTAGGAAATGTACACATTTCTTTACAAACACTCCACATTTTAGGAGGTCAAAAGTAATTGGACAAATAATCCAAACCCAAACAAAATATTTTTATTTTCAATATTTTGTTGCGAATCCTTTGGAGGCAATCACTGCCTTAAGTCTGGAACCCATGGACATCACCAAACGCTGGGGTTCCTCCTTCTTAATGCTTTGCCAGGCCTTTACAGCCGCAGCCTTCAGGTCTTGCTTGTTTGTGGGTCTTTCCGTCTTAAGTCTGGATTTGAGCAAGTGAAATGCATGCTCAATTGGGTTAAGATCTGGTGATTGACTTGGCCATTGCAGAAAGTTCCACTTTTTTGCACTCATGAACTCCTGGGTAGCTTTGGCTGTATGCTTGGGGTCATTGTCCATCTGTACTATGAAGCGCCGTCCGATCAACTTTGCGGCATTTGGCTGAATCTGGGCTGAAAGTATATCCCGGTACACTTCAGAATTCATCCGGCTACTCTTGTCTGCTGTTATGTCATTAATAAACACAAGTGACCCAGTGCCATTGAAAGCCATGCATGCCCATGCCATCACGTTGCCTCCACCATGTTTTACAGAGGATGTGGTGTGCCTTGGATCATGTGCCGTTCCCTTTCTTCTCCAAACTTTTTTCTTCCCATCATTCTGGTACAGGTTGATCTTTGTCTCATCTGTCCATAGAATACTTTTCCAGAACTGAGCTGGTTTCATGAGGTGTTTTTCAGCAAATTTAACTCTGGCCTGTCTATTTTTGGAATGGATGAATGGTTTGCATCTAGATGTGAACCCTTTGTATTTACTTTCATGGAGTCTTCTCTTTACTGTTGACTTAGAGACAGATACACCTACTTCACTGAGAGTGTTCTGGACTTCAGTTGATGTTGTGAACGGGTTCTTCTTCACCAAAGAAAGTATGCGGCGATCATCCACCACTGTTGTCATCCGTGGACGCCCAGGCCTTTTTGAGTTCCCAAGCTCACCAGTCAATTCCTTTTTTCTCAGAATGTACCCGACTGTTGATTTTGCTACTCCAAGCATGTCTGATATCTCTCTGATGGATTTTTTCTTTTTTTTTCAGCCTCAGGATGTTCTGCTTCACCTCAATTGAGAGTTCCTTAGACCGCATGTTGTCTGGTCACAGCAACAGCTTCCAAATGCAAAACCACACACCTGTAATCAACCCCAGACCTTTTAACTACTTCATTGATTACAGGTTAACGAGGGAGACGCCTTCAGAGTTAATTGCAGCCCTTAGAGTCCCTTGTCCAATTACTTTTGGTCCCTTGAAAAAGAGGAGGCTATGCATTACAGAGCTATGATTCCTAAACCCTTTCTCCGATTTGGATGTGAAAACTCTCATATTGCAGCTGGGAGTGTGCACTTTCAGCTCATATTATATATATAATTGTATTTCTGAACATGTTTTTGTAAACAGCTAAAATAACAAAACTTGTGTCACTGTCCAAATATTTCTGGACCTAACTGTATTTTGTTATAAAAGGATTCCCAGAAAAATGCTCGAGTCCCCCATTGATTTCCATTATACTCAAGTGCTCGAGTCGCGCCCATCTGAGCATCCAACTGGTCTGAATGAGTACCGAGCACCCGAGCATGGTAGTGCCTACTCATCACTTGTTATAAGTACCGAGCACCCGAGCATGGTAGTGCCCACTCATCACTTGTTATAAGTACCGAGCACCCAAGCATGGTAGTGCCCGCTCATCACTAGTTACAAGTACTGAGCACCCGAGCATGGTAGTGTCCGCTCATCACTAGTTACAAGTACCAAGCATCTGAGCATGGTAGTGCCCGCTCATCACTAGTTATGAGTACTGAGCACCCGAGCATGGTGGTGCCTGCTCATTACTAGTTATGAGTACAGAGACCTGAGCATAGTAGTGCCCGCTCATCACTAGTTATGAGTACAGAGCACCTGAGCATAGTAGTGCTCACTCTTCACTAGTTACGAGTACTGAGCACCAGAGCATGATAGTGCCCGCTCATCACTTGTTACGAGTACCGAGCACTCGAGCATGGTAGTGCCCTCTCATCACTAATTATGAGTACAGAGCACCCGAGCATGGTAGTGCCTGCTCATCACTAGTACTAGTTACCAGTACTACGTACCCGAGCATGGTAGTGTCCGCTCATCACTAATTACGAGTACCGAGCACCCGAGCATGGTAGTGCCTGCTCATCACTAGTTACGAGTACCGAGCACCCGAGCATGGTAGTGCCCGCTCATCACTAGTCACAAGTACCA
Organism: Anomaloglossus baeobatrachus; assembly: GCF_048569485.1. Lineage (NCBI taxonomy): Eukaryota > Metazoa > Chordata > Amphibia > Anura > Aromobatidae > Anomaloglossus > Anomaloglossus baeobatrachus. Next base: position 47,582,564 of record NC_134355.1, read on the forward strand.
AGCAAGCATCCGAGCATGGTAGTGCTCGCTCATCACTAGTTATGAGTATTGAGCACCTGAGCATGGTAGTGCCCGCTCATCACTAGTTACAAGTACCAAGCAAGCATCCGAGCATGGTAGTGCTCGCTCATCACTAGTTATGAGTATTGAGCACCCGAGCACGGTAGTGCTCGCTCATCACTAGTTATGAGTATTGAGCACCCGAGCATGGTAGTGCTCGCTCATCACTAATTACAAGTACCGAGCAAGCGGTGTGATTATTATGCATTAAATTGTCTTACGTGATCTTGTTGGGTTTACAAATAGGCTATTTTTATATTTGCTCTGGAGACTATATTCTGATTCTTCATTGATTTTTTCATTATATTTACTGTAAAAAATTATGTACCATGATGGAAACCTGACGGAGCCATTATAAGTGAGCAGGGTCCTTGGACCGTCATGCAATAGATTCTTTGATTTTGTTTATCTGTTCTTGTGATAGAACCAGAAAATAAAATTTAAAATAGATTTGAGCAAAGCCATTGCATTTGGTAGATAAATTAATGACAAGAACATTACTAATACTACAACTAATACTATAGTAATAAAAGCATACTTCTTGAATCGCTTGATTGATTTCAAGGTCTTGTAAGCAGAGCCGTCTTCCAGCTTTTATTTCTTAATTATTTGATATTACACAACCCTAACAGGTCGTCCAGAGGTCTCTGTATCATTTGGGAAAATATGAACCATTTTCTGGCTTCAGTTTCATTTCTTTTTACAAAGATCTAATTGTTCTAATCATTTATATACAAAATTAAGTGACAGAAGGATTAACAAAATTCAAGTCTAATTTATTACTCCTACTAAAGCTAATAAAAATTAGAAATATGTAAAATATACATTTAAACAATATAAACTTAAATCAAGTATTTAAAATTCTAAAAATTCTTAAAGGGGTTAACCGGCTTATTTTGCCTTTTTCTTGTCATTACACTTTTGGGCTACATTGGGGCAGATAAGTAGATAGTGACTACCTACCTGCTCTGCTGTCAGCCCCTCTCGCCAGCTCAGAGTGGTCATGTGACCGCTCCTGCCGTGATTCTGCTGCTTCCTGTGATGTCAGGAGCTTATGCCCGCCATGTAGACGGGCATCACAGCCGACGTCAGGTAGCCGCCCTGCTGGGCAGGTACAGTGCGTGGTATCCCCGTCCTCCTTCCCTGCACCCTCCCATACATCCCATAGTGCAGTGGTCTCGCTGTCTGTACGCTGCATGCAGCCCCCATGCTGCTGGTGGTGCGCAGGCTTATGGCCCCCTTGCTGAACGCTGCCTGTGCTGGGAGCATGCAGTCAGCACTGTATTTCAGATGATTGATTCTTGGGCGCTCTGCAGACCCGAGCTCTGTATACAGCTATGATCAGCTGTCGGGCAATCAAAGGCCAGCAGAGGATTATTGCAGTAGCTGTATACAGAGCTCAGCTCTGCAGAGCGCTCGGGAATCTGTTACTGCTTGTGGCGTGCAGGCCATAGCCCCCTTGCTGATTGCGGCCTGTGCAGGGGGCCGTGCAGTCAGCGCTTTATAACAGATGACAGATTCCCAGGCGCTCTGTATACAGCATTGATCAGCTGCCGGCCAATCAGAGGCCAGCAGCAGATCACTGGAGAAGCTGCATAGAGAGCTCGGCCCTGCACAGCCCCTAGAAATTAGTAATCTGATATAAAGCACTTTCAGCTGCGGCTCCTGCACCAGCAGTGATCAGCAAGGAGGGGGGTGCGGCCACAAGAGGCAGGACACAGGGCACCGAGGGAATGAGGACAGGTGAGAATGATTTGTGTTTGGTTTTTTTGTGTGTGTGAAGAATGGCAGACGAGGGCAATTCTACATGACAGATCATTGCTACAAGAGGAGCAGGAAAGGGGCTATTTCTACAGGATGGGCACAAGGAAGGGGGACATTACTATAATATGGGCACAGTACTATAAGATGGGCACATTACTTTAAGATGGACACAAGGTTGGGGCACATTACTATGAGGTGGGCACATTACTACATTATATGTGCGGTGGATGTGATGTGATTGTGCTGTCACAGATGAGAGAAGCAGGATCACTGCTCTGTACTACCAATGATTGGAAATACAGAGCAGTGATATCTCATCTGTAACAGCACAATCACTTCACATCCACCACACATATAATATAGAATGTGCCCATTCCTGTCCCCATAATATAGTAATGTGCACATCTTTGCTGGAGCAATGAGAGGTCAATGCTGGGGCAGAATACTGACAGCTAATGAGTGTGCAGAGGGCGGGGCTGGACAGTGAGGCCGGGAGGTGCCAGCTCTGACTGAGGTTTGGCATAGGAAGAGTTCATGTTTGGTTGAGCTGCAGGTAAATAAAGTGTCTCCAGCGAATAAAGGGATAATTCAAGAGGAACAAAATTTAGAAAACAAAACAAAATAATGTAGGGGTGTTTTATATGACAATACTGTACAGATTAGCTTAAAAAGTTTTGGGAGTTTATGTCTGTCAACTCCTTTAATGGAGTTACTTGTTTGGACAACCCCTTTCAAAATGTCCTCCAGGTCAGGGTTATCGTTGCGCTGGACCTCCTTCTACAAACAAGAGAAATTTCAATTGTTGAAAATTTAGCTAGGCCATTTATCACATGGGAATAAAATTGTCATTCGATTGTGTGACACACCTCTACTCTAATTATTGAGAATTTATGTTGCTGGACCTGGGGTGATCAACCGGTTTAAAGTAAGTCATCATTGAGAGAGGACCTTCAGCAGTCATGGACATAGTTCTTTGATAACCATTATGTACACCTTAAATGTGACCAATGAGATATACAGTAGAAGCACCAACAACCAATTGATTCTGTCTCATCTTATCACATGTGTGACACACCTGTACCCTAATTGTTGAGAATTTATGTAGCTAGAACTGGGGTGATCAGCCGGTTGATAGTAGGTCATCATTTTGAGAGGACCTTCAGCAGTCATGGACATATTTCTTCGATAACCATTATTTACACCTTAAATGACCAACAAAATATAGAAGGTTGTATGACTCATTGATTCTGTCTTATTTTATCATATGGGCATTATCCTTGGGTTATCTATTTCTTTAAAAGTTGGGTGGCACTGATAACTAATTTACCCTCCAACAAAAGCAATTCTCACAAGGTTCTTCATTCAGGATTCCTAATGTTCTTTTTGCCCTGTTATAAAATAATGAAGAAGTAGTAAATATATTTTTCCTAAACTTTGCAGTCAAGATAATTCCAGTTTACAATGCAATTTAACAGTACAACATTAAGTGAGAGGCCTTGTTTTTGTTCTAACATTCCTTCTGGGCCACCAATAAATTCTGTTGTGCGTGTAGTTACACTGTCTTTGAGAAGTTTAGCAAGTATTCATAGGGTCCTGCAGGAAAACTTGAACTGAGTCCTCACTTTGCCATACCTACTTTTAGCAAAATGCGTATAATTTCCTTGATACTGCTCCTTCATTATGCATTATGATCACTTTCTGCAATCTAGTCGAGGTCGAGTCAAGTAGATGCTATGCCTACTACCCTAATAGTTAAGCCTATGAATCTATCACTATGGAAATTCAATTTTACCATTCCTTTTCATATTTACAAAGTGAAAAGAAAAGATCAATGATTACTAGTGATGAGTGAATCTGATGAAAGTGGATTTTCCAGATTAGCTTCAGTTTGTCCAGGAAATTCGATTTATATTGAACTTTAAAAAAATAGTTCACGTCAGATTGAATATGCCTTTTTATTCTCTCTAAATATAGTCTAAAATATATATTTTAAAAAATGATAAATAAACCTGCCCTTTACTTGTGCAGCCTCTCAGCTTCGCTTCATTCTTGTCCACTCTTTGGATATTTTCTTCCACCACTTCCCAGAATTTTTTTCTCCACGGTGCTGACTAAGCCTCAAAACAGCATGACAACTTACGTCATTATTTTTCATGGGAAATGTCATGATGCTTTGAGCCCTAGCCGGGAGAAGAACCCTGAAGACCAGACTGAAGCAGAAAGATGCTGTGAAGATTGAGCCAAGATGAATATCATTTTTTTTATCCTCTTTGCAACCCTTTCGAATACTACAAAATGCCACATGACCGACATTTGAACAAATAGCCCAAAGTTTGAATTTGTCACATTCCGCAAATTTCAATTTTGGGAAAATTTAGACAACTTTGAGTAGAGTGTAGAGTTAATTTGCTCACCTCTAACAGTTACACTTGTTACACCTCTAATCGGTTAAAAAAGCTAAAAATATTTGCCTTGAAAGAAAATGCTGACTGGTCTATTTATCTGAAATGTCAGACATCCATATATTATCTTAATTTGTTAGAGTACCACTTGTAAAGGTGTGTTTATGGTGAGATAATTACCCTCCTAGGGTTTTATGAGGTATTTGTTGCCGAAATACACGTATGAACTGCAGGGTATGAGCAGATTGATTTCCTAACAGTGGCTTTCATGTAAAAAATTCAAATAGTGAAAAAGAAAAGTTCATGATGGACAAACCATTTTTTTTCGAGATGTTGTAGCTGTCATTTTTTATAGCAAACAGCTGTTTTCTCCTGAACCTTGAGATTTATATGACTTTTTTCCACTCCTAGGTTCACCAGTCAATCAAAACACTCGTAAATTCCAACAAGTACTTCATCTTTCTCTTAACTTAATTTTCCCCAAAAAAAACAACCCTAATTTATTATGTTGAGTAACATAATGTATTTCTTGAGTTACAATAGTGGGTTTTTGACTCGATGATATCACAGGTTGAAGTTGATCTCAATATCAAAAAAATCTAAAATTCTTTGAGCTCTCGGACTTTAAATCTTGCTAATCATTCTGCTATGGTCTCTTGTTAGTCAAGTAAAAGATAAATTATAACTGAGACCTGTCCCAGAAAATACCTTTCATACAAAGGCAGCTGACGACATGCAGTTACTGTTACAAAATTATGACCATTCTAAATTTTTGTTGACTTTCAATCCTCAAGGATTCTATTATTTTAAAATAATTGCCTGATACCGTATTTTTCCAAAAAATAAGACCTCCCCTAAAAATAAAAACTAGCAGGGATTTTCAGGATTTTCGGAGCAAGGCTTAAATATAAGCACTACCCCGAAAATAAGCCCTAGTCACGGTTCAATAATGAAGTGTCCAAGCAGCTAAAAAAGTTAAAGATACTGCAAGACACTACATTATAGACAGCGGACACCCCGCAATCACACTCACCAAACGCCGAGTGGGAGGCCTTGCAGTGGATTGCACACCCACACACATCAGATCATACACAATCACCCATCAGATCGCACACACACACTCACCACATCCAGCGATACCGATTGTTCTGGCCGTCAGAATCCTGAGACGCAATGTGGTGGAACGCAAGGAACTGCAGCTGCGGATGAAATGCTTACAGGACCTGCGATGCATAATTTCCTCCCATCTTTCCCTGCGGCCGGAGGCATTCTGTACCACCAGATGTGGTGAGTGACTAGTGATTGTGTGTACTATCTGATAGGTGATTGTGTGTGCGCGCTCTGATTGGTGATTGTGTGTGGGTATGTGTATGAGTGTGTGTGCGCGATCTGATGTATGTGAGAGTGTGGGCCAGAAGCAAGGGAGTACGGCACGCAGCATACCTGCTTAGAGGGCCTACCAGAGATCACAGGGAGAACCTGGGAGCCATGCAGACATCCAGGGTCTGGTATGTATGAGTTTTCTGGGAAGGGGGTCTGCTTTTTTGAGGGGGTAAACTTACCCCCAACCATATATCCCCAAGAATAAGACCTACTCCAAAAATAAGCTCTAGTGCTTTTGTGGGGGCAAAAAAAGTACGACAGTGTCTTATTTAAAAAAAAAAAAACCCACTGTTGATGACAATGGACATTTGTGAGGACAACCCGAATTGGTAACATTTACCTGCAAGTTTGAGCTATAATTAAATATGTACCAAACTAGGTAATATTTCTAGAGCCCTATCACAAGACACAAGTATTCTGATTTATCGGGCCGTCAAATTCCCGAACACCTGTTTTGCAAATATGGTGGAGAAGATATTAAAACTGTCCTATGGAAAATAGAAGTAAAACTTTTTATCAATGTCAAATGTTATCTAGTGTATCATTAACTCAATTTAACAAAAAAGTACATGCATATTCATATTTTAAAACAAGAACTATTTAGTAGTAATGCTACCTGCCTTTTAGGACATTGAGTGATTCTTTTGTACTCTCACTAGAAAACCAAATTGGCAGATGTTTTTTCCAACGTTCAAAAACAAGTAAGCTAATAGATGGGCAGCAAGTTAGTAGAAGCATTCATCAGACAAAGAACTGGAGGAGAACATGATGTTTTCTCTAAGAATTAGTTTTCCAGGTGCCTCTCACTGCAATATGAATCCACTGTCATGTTCATTACTGTAAACAAAAACAATTTAGTAGTAGCTGTGGAGACACGAGGGTCAGTGGGTTCTCTCGGCGGCTGGCCTGGCTGTCTTCAGAACGACCACATGGACCAGGGCTCATCCCACTGAATGTCTACACTCCTTCCCCATGGGCAAAACAATACTCAGACAACACAAGGTGAGAGAAAAACACATTGGTAACACTTTATTGGTTCACCAACAGGCATAAACATATTCTACTCTCCCACAAAGAACACGAGATGGTACAAGCAACAGAGCCTTACTTTTCCGCTTGCCCACCATGGATTGGAATCTTTGTAACTTCGCGGCTTCCAGGGCCAACTATCCCAATCAGCAGCACCACGCTTTTGGTGGACACCCACTGAGAGGAGATAGCGGTAAGCTTAGGAAGCTGACTGAGCAAAGCAAGATATGTAACCAGGCGACCGAGTTTCTCTCAACATGGGTTCTACAAGATAATTTGTGGGTTTGGTGTTGTCAGGGTTGAGCAGTGAAGCTGTTCTGTCAATCTTCAGCTGGAACCATAGATCCTAGGCTGAAATCTTGTAGAATGATTTTAAAGCAGTTCTGTTATTCTCCAGCTGGAATCATAGCTCTTTAGCTGAGGTCATGTAGAATATCTTAAGTGAAGCAGTTCTGTGATTCTCCCAGCTGGAACCAAAGCTCCTCGGATGGGGTCATTTAAAATCTATCCCTGGTGACAAAAGCAAGGCCATTTTATACCACTCAGTTCTCTGATAGGATAGGTGGAGAAGGCTGCTCTCTTACTGGTCACAAGTTAAATCCAACTGCATAATTTTCCTCTCAATTATGTAGACAGAAGGGCCAAGGGAATATACATTTATAGAGAATAGGGCTTCGATCAGTCTGGCAAGAGACAAAGACTAACTTATCTTAAGTTGATAAACAAAAGACCCATATGTCTGGCCTAAAGGCCCAGTCACACTAAACAACTTACCAGCGATCCCAACAACGATCCAACCTGATAGGGATTGCTGGTAAGTTGCTAGGAGGTTGCTGGTGAGATGTCACACTGCGACGCTCCAGCGATCCCACCAGCAACCTGACCTGGCAGGGATCGCTGGAGCGTGGCTACACGAGTTGCTGGTGAGCTCACCAGCAACCAGTGACCAGCCCCCATCCAGCAGCGCCACGTGGAAGCGATGCTGCGCTTGGTAACTAAGGTAAATATCGGGTAACCAACCCGATATTTACCTTGGTTACCAGCGCACACCGCTTAGCGCTGGCTCCCTGCTCTCCTAGCTACAGTACACATGGGGTTAATTACCCAATGTGTACTGCAGCTACTGTAGCTGCAGTACACATTGGGTAATTAACCCCATGTGTACTGTAGCTAGGAGAGCAGGGAGCCAGTGCTAAACAGTGTGCGCAGATTCCTGCTCTCTGCACATGTAGCTGAGCTACATGTGCAGAGAGCAGGGAGCCGCGCACACTGCTTAGCACTGGCTCCCTGCTCTCCTAGCTACAGTACACATGGGGTTAATTACCCGATGTGTACTGCAGCTACATGTGCAGAGAGCAGGGAGCCGCGCACACTGCTTAGCGCTGGCTCCCTGCTCTCCTAGCTACAGTACACATGGGGTTAATTACCCGATGTGTACTGCAGCTACATGTGCAGAGAGCAGGGAGCCGCACACACTGCTTAGCTCTGGCTCCCTGCTCTCCTAGCTACAGTACACATGGGGTTAATTACCCAATGTGTACTGCAGCTACATGTGCAGGCAGCAGGAGCCGCGCACACTGCTTAGTGCTGGCTCCCTACTCTCCTAGCTACAGTACACATGGGGTTAATTACCCGATGTGTACTGCAGCTACATGTGCACAGAGCAGGAGCCGGCACTGACAGCTGAGAGCGGCGGATGCTGGTAACGAAGGTAAATATCGGGTAACCAAGGTAAGGGCTTCTTGGTTACCCGATGTTTACTGTGGTTACCAGAGTCCGCAGAAGCCGGCTCCTGCTGCCTGCACATTTAGTTGTTGCTCTGTCGATGTCACACACAGTGATCTGTGCTTCACAGCAGGACAGCAACAACTAAAAAATGGCCCAGGACATTCAGCAACAACCAACGATCTCACAGCAGGGGCCAGGTTGTTGCTGGATGTCACACACAGCAACATCACTAGCAACAACGCTGCTACGTCACAAAAGTTATTCGTTAGCAGCGATGTTGCTAGCGATGTTGTTTAGTGTGACTGGGCCTTAATTTAGAACAGTTCAGCCTCTACACAAGTAGCCAAACACTGAGTTGTCATAGTAGGTTCTTACCTATATTATCACCTATCACCAAACAAATCAGCTGCCAAAGTATATTGAGTCATGTGTACTAGATTATGGGGAAATGCTTTTAGCTAATAAAGACTCCATCCTAGCCACAAAGGATATCAAATCTTGAGTATTATCCCCAAATTGTCTAGTTTGCAAGGCAGACTTTGCCTTGTCCTATTGCTGGTATCTTTTTGGAAAGGTTCTTAAACATAGAAAGTAGGCTCAAAAAGCCAAAAAAGACCACAATTATCCAATACCAACATGAAAAAAATAATTTAATCAGAAAAAATCCTGCATGTGTAATGAATTAAACGTAACTTGTCCAAATAATCTCTACTAGGTAATACAGTTGGTGCAAATCGATTCACATGACCCAGTCCATTCGCCATGTCATTTATCTACGGCCACGGTACGTGAGGCTTGAGAGCCCTTTCTTATTTCATGGCATCCAAAGCTATTCTGTAGATTAGCTGGACAGGCACAACGTCATCGTTGTGGCATGATGGACACATGATGTCATGCCAGCCTCACTAATCAAAAGAAGAGCTGTAGATTCTGCCAGGTAAGAAGCAGTTTTCCCAGCTTTTCTCCATTATGCAAAGAATAATAACATGGCTGATTAACAGGGTTGTGCAAATTGAATTGCAACAACTCTACTAGCTGCTCATTGTGGGCTTTTGCCATTAATAACTGTCATGCTCGCTGGCTGTAGCAAGCATGGCGAGGTGCGTTCAGACCTCCATGTGTCTGATGCACAACAAAAAACACACAAAAAGGGGGCACCATGGACAAAAAAACCAATGGGAGGCCCAGGAACTAGTGAGAGTGATTAGTGGGCACCTCCTAACCTCACCTGAAACTGTCCCATCTCTCCTCACCAGTCCCTATACAATCTCCGCAACTGTCGCCGAACAGGAACCTGGGACCCTCGGAAGACCCTATAATAACTGTGACTAGTGAGGTTTAGATGGGGTTCACTAGACCTCACCGCTGCACTAACAACACACCAGGGAAGTAAAGAAAAACAGGGGGAAAATTACCATCAAAAGGATATAGCCTGAGCACAGGATCTTGACTAGCAGACCCTGCCTCAAAGGCGGCCAAGACACAAATGACTTTGTATCTTCAGTAGGGAATGCTGGGATACACCCCTTTTGAAAGCTGAAGGGCGTGACTACTTAGTAAGTGCAGCTGATCACTCAGCAATGAACTGTTTTGGAAAAGATGCAATAGCAAAACTGGCACTTAACCACTTCAGTGCTAAGAGAAATGAAACCCATTTAACTGAAGAGAGCCAAATGAGAGGCTCCAGTCCAAAGGCTGTCACTGGTCTCAACATGCAGGCAGGCGATCATGAAAATAACCTATGGAATGTCAAAATGCCAATTAGGCACAGCAACCCAACCGCTGTAACTCCATGAAGACTTCATTTTTTCCCATAGCCCATAAAATAATTATTCTTTGAAACAAACAAAACCTGATAGTTTGCCAGAACTACTTAAGTAGCCCTTACCACGTTCCACGAATACTAATTCATATGCCACAAAGTCCTCAACAAAGTCCATGTATTAAATGAATCCCAAGGATGACTCACAATTCGCCAACTTGTAATTTGTTGGTAATTTTAAATTTTCGCTCATCTTTTCTTTTTATAGGAAGTTTAGTCTTATATTTTTTCACTTAGCATGCTAAACGTTTGACTCTTCTGTATTCCTGTTTTTTATAAGACATATAATCTTTTACAACCGCACATACCAGGAAAAGTCCAATATATATAGAAACTAAAAATAGCAACAAATAAATATAAACCATATAATTTATTATAGCACTTCTCATACATGTCTACTTGAGTGAAAAAAAAACTGGCTACACAATATATAATTTTAGAATGTCTGTGTTATATGGGATTACAGTTTTATGTAGAAAATGTTAATGTGTTTTCAATGTGATCTGCCATATTTTCTAAAACAATGATGTATGAGAAATCCCAGCAGTTAAACATCTTCACACAAAACCCCCCACAAAATTTACATCTGCTTATGTTCATTTTATATGTCAACCCTTAAAAATTAATGTCCTGGAGAGCTGGGATTGCGGTGTGATTTTTTTGCATAAATATGCCCCTCTTGATACCACTTTTCAGGCTATGTACCCATGGACACCTCATTTCTGCTCCCTGCATGTCTACCTGGATGCTGGGACTTGGACACATGTTGTGGAGAGCTGACTTGTAGTAGGTTTGTGATGTCCCCTAGAGATTTGACAATAGACTTGGTATGACTCGATTGTCAAGACTTGGTCCATCAGCCATGTCAGAAATCTGTGGTCACTGGACCAAAGCCCTGAGAACCATCTTCTACCTGACATAAACATAAACATGCCCCTCTTTATACCACTTTTCGGGCTATGTACCTATGGACACCTCATTTCTGCTCCCTGAATGTCTACCTGGATACTGGTGGGGGTGTTATGATCCAGAACCATGGAAGACCACCATAAATCATTGGTAAAAGGTGACAAGAGCATTGGCAACTAATCTGGCCGCCATCCCCTTACTAACCATCACAACTAGAAGTAGCCGAGGGGTGAACTAACATCCTGTGCACCGCGAACCCAGCCGGAGAACTAGCTATCCTAAAGGAAGGAAAGATGAATAACTCTCTACCTCAGAAAATAGATAAAGAATAGCAAGCCCCCCACATTCAAAGACTGGGGTGATATAGGAAAACACAATACCCAGATAGATGATAGGATTAGCAAAGGTGAGGCCCCCACTGACTAAAATAGGAAAGGACAGGAAAGGGGCTGATAGTGGCCAGAGAAAACCCCTTCAAAATTCCAAATTCCTGATAGTACAAAAAGGCCCTCAGATTGCACGATCTGCACTCCGTCCTATACCAGGTGCTCTTGTCATACCAATGAACAGAAAACAGGAATCATTACAAATTCAAAAAGCCACAAACACATGGACTAATAGGAGCAATACTCCAAACATAACTGCAGGGAGTTTCCCAGCTAAGCAACTGAGAGGGAAGATCCCTGCATGCAAATAAACTGAAAACAACCACAGCAAATGACAAACTCAGATAAGAGTAAAAGAACCAAACAAAAAACAAAGAGCAAAGCACTTATCTGGGGTAGATGTGGTATGGAGCAGGATGAAGCAGGCTGGTAAACAAAGAACAACTGACATCTGGCATAGCCTGCTATCAGACCAGGATTTAAATAAGCAGAGAATTATCAATGGAAACACCCATTGCTCAACACACCTGGTCTCTGTCCAAACCATTCCTGGCCACAAGAGGGAGCCTCCCAGCAGCCAAAGCATAACTGACATTCACAACATGGGGGTCTGGGGTTGTTAGACCAGTGCTTTTCAGGAGTTAGGGCCACGTTGGTGGTCCAGACCTCTCTTCCATCAGGTGTACCTCTGGAATAAAGGACAGCTTATGGTTCCTTAGTCTGTGGGCCAGTCTAGGCGCCCCTACCCCTAGTTATCATAGTATACCCCGTGACACACAACTCCCCATGCACAATTAAAAAATATGGAAAAGTTTTGTATAAGGTTTGGCTTTGACATTTTGTAGTATAATAGTAAAATGACTGAAACATATTGGAATTTGGAATTCAGATCATCTAGAGTCCATGAACATTTTTTTGTCATGTTGTCTACAATTATAGTCTATTAAGCTGTAGGAGAGCTGCTTTCCACTTCCAGGGTTCCATGCGGCATGTGGCCATAGCCAAGCAGAGCTGACTTAATGAAAGATTACACACAGTTACTTAGATTTTCCACCATTATCGCTTTCCTATATCGAAACTATTTCTCTCCAATGCCGTTAAAAACCTAATGGAACACACGCAGACTGGATTTCTGCCACTGTAAAATGATCCTCTGGTGAAAATAGATGTTAGCAATTCACTAATCTCACAATTTATATTTGGCAGTTAAATTCGGCCGCGTTGCCGATATTTCAGATCTGTAGTTGTTTAAATGGGCAAAGCTTTGAATGAGCCTCTAGTGAGAACATTTGGTTCATACATTAAGAATAGGAAGGGCAATAAAACCTTTAGCCCTTTATAATAAAGGTAACACACTTGAGTAGTTATATGTTACTTGGTCTCCTTAGTTTGCATATGTCTCTGGTTTCCCAAGCCTTAAGTATGAACTTGTTTCGAGTACTAATGAACCGGTTCTGCTTTTTGCATATGTTAAAGGTTTTGTGCAACTTTTGTCTTCAGTTCCAAAGTTGTTTTTTCAAGGTGATCCTTTAAAAATGGAAAACAAATTGTAACTGCAATAATGTAATAAAGGTTTCCATAACGTCATGGCCACTTGGGTTCTGGCTAAAAAAAGATCACGAGTCAATTTTGTGCCTGGCTTAAAGAAATTTAATCTGTCCTGGATTAAATTGGATGTTCCTTCAAATAATTTTTAAGCTTATTAAAAACTTTTAACATTTGATGGTATTTCCAGAATGACTTGAAGAGCTAAATTGTATCTGCACTTAAGGACCCAATTCGTCATCGCCTTTGTGCCTCTAGCTTTGTGTGCTTTGGATCTCCCTTTTGTTTGCACCCACTTCATTATTTTATTTGTGCCTTTTATTTTTTTTATATTCTGTTTTATCTGTGGACTAAAAAGTTGCAACATTTTGCAAAATTTAACTCAAGGTCCGCCCTAGTGTAATTTCAAGTATGCCAAATTTTGGGCGCAATTTTTGTCACTTATAATGTCAAATTATGACTCTGCAAAAATGGTTCAAGATAGGAAAAAAAAGTCAATTTTTGACTTTGCGCTATTTTTATGAATTTGGAAAGTGAATTAAAAAGTAAAAATAAGAGCTGAGATGTTTTCTCCTTAGTCCAGGCCTGATTTGTCCCCCTTACAGTGTACCAAGTCAACAGTTTTTCCACCTTTTTGTCAGGGCTCAATCAGATGTCAGTGACGGTCCAAGTTTCATCAGTGTTTTGTATGAGATTATCATCACAGATTGCCCAGTGTCAGTTTTTACCATCAGAGTTTCATTGGCTTTTCTAGTATGAAAAAAAGATGGAGGTTTCTCAATCTTCTCGTATCAAACAGTCTGTGAAAAGTTGAAAAGCAGATGGATGTTAACCGAGTGCCATCCAATTTTTTCATGACTCTATAGACTTGCATTGGTGAGCTTGATCAAAATGAGACATGACTCTGTTATTTTGTGCAGATCACGCCATACAAATACTCAGACGTGTCCAGCTCTAAAGACTATGGTAGGTAAGAGTTCTATCCCTGAAAAAAACAGAACTCGTAGGAGAAAAACCGATGTCTGAATGACCCCTCTTGTAGGCGTATCATAGTTAAATTGTAATGCAGGTTCCAAAGTTAGGTATCCCCCAATAACACTTTGCCTTCACTCAAGTAGTCTTGGTTGATTGTGCAGTGATGACATCACGTAGATCCGCTACAGCCAAACCCTAGTCTTAGGGGACACGGCTAATGATGGGCGTACCTAACTGAACTAAAAAAAAAACTTGGTTCTGGGCCGGAATTGATGTTGGATATCTGGGTGGACGCCGGTCCCCATATAAGTTTATGGGGAACAGAATCCGGAGATTTAAAATGGTTGTAGAAGGGATAGGGGCATAGGAGTAAGTAGGCTATACTTACTGAGGCTACGGCATGGCTGTAACTGATTCTTGACTGCTTGTTCACTTCTGGGTCTGCTCATTACCTTTTTTCTGTATGATTTACCGAGTGCCAGATCCTGATCATTAGCCGGAATTCCCTGAGAACTCCAGGCCCGGGTCCAGCACTCGGGTACGTTTGAAACCATGCTAATCTGCACTTTTACAGTCCTGGTCTGCCCATCAGTAGTCTTAGGTCATATATAACAGTATTACAGCTAGGGCCTGTGAACTTGATGTTATCACTGCAAAGCTGGTGAGGTCCACTGAAACAGTGATGAACTGGAAAGGTTAGTTATTGGTCATGTTAATTTTATTTCAGAAAAAAATTAAGGATGTAGGACTCCCTATTCCCCCACTGGAACCTAGACTCCATCTGAATCCACTTAGAAAATAATTATAGAAGGCCTGTTCCTTGAAAAAAAAGAGTTGCTTTGTAAAAATCCTTGACCTTCCTTGGTTCTGCCTCTCTTTTCCACTTCACATTGTGTTGCTCCCTTGCAGAAATATTCACATTTGTTGCTTTTGGAGCGCAGTATGTGAAATCTCTGCTTGTAGTGCAAGAGTTTCTACTCTGGGAGTCTGCGCTTTCACTCCTCCCTCACAGATAATACCAATCACAGCTCGGCATGTGATCTACCAGCCTCATACAGCAGCATCTGGTAGGGAGAGGTGAATGTGCACAGGCCCACAGAAACCTGTGAAGAAACTTTTGCACTACAAGCAGAGATTTCACATTCTGCGCTCCAAAAGCAACAAATGTGAATACAGTATCTCTGCAATGGAGCAATCCAATTCAAAATGGAAAAGAGAGGCTGAGTCAGGGGAGAGCTGGGATTTTAATGAGGTATTTAACTAAAATATTTTGAGAAAATTACAGGTCCTCTTTGAAGAAGTGCATGTTGATATTTATATTGAGGTCAATGAGAGTCATGGAGAAAGTTGAGTCAGCAATTCACTTAGTGTTCAATGCAGATATCCACATACAGAACATGCCTAGTCAACTCTCTACTTCTCGACATGATAAAATCAGTGCATGGGAAATTTCACTTATTGGTCTTAATTAGGGATGAGAGAATTGGTTTCCAGGATGCTTGTTCAGGGGCCAGGTGAGTAGCCCGTGGTTGATGAATTGGTGCCATGCAAACCGCCTCCTACCTAATGGAATCTCCGTTGCCTCTTCTGATTTTTAAACCTGGTGTGATGTCACCGATGCAGCATGGCACACTCATGATGCTGTCTGGAAGCTACTAATTGGAAGCAACATTGGACTTTTCATCAGGTAGGATGCGGTTCACATGGCTATTGTCCGATCACCATAATCTGCTGATCTGATTGGTGGACCAGAATATTTAAATCAAGTAGCTAATATCTAATCTTAATGCTTATGCCTAACATAGTCCCAAATATTTTAGATTTTGTCACTATTTGAAGGAGTCAGTGGTTTTTCACTTAAACTCATGTGTCACAGCCGGGGACAGAAGCTATACCTGCTCTCTAGTACAATACAAAGGAAAGGGTAAAGAAATGCCCTATCGCTAGGGAAAGGAGGAAGTGGTGACCCCTGACAACAACCTGTAGCTCACCTTCATTGTCCTTGCCAGGCCTATAAAGGTTCCACACGTCTCAGAGCAGGAACACCTAAACCTAGGCAAACCCTGATCTGGGCCCTAAGTATGGATAGTGGGTATGAGGGTTTGTCAACACCCCTGACGCTAATGGAGACAAAGGTAAGCAATACAGGGTAAAGCCAAATGCTAACACCTGAGCCCAGGTAGATAGCATAAGTCAAACACTAAATCTTAGGAGCAGCTACCACAGAAGTCTCTGGAACAACAAGAGGAGATGACTGCTGCAGACCACAGCCATGAATAACTATAAACTGCACCCAAACCACCCCATGGTGAGGTTTATAAAGGAAGTCAGAGGCTGGCAACTGAAAGAAAAAATGACAGTTTCCCAGCGTAATAGAGTCCACTGCTGCAGAAACAAGAAAATGTCAGATAACAACACATGCTGCCAATCTCTTTGATTTTCTAACACTCGCTGCTACTGGATTGTCAGCCGGCCGTGAAACCATTGTGACAGGCCATTACACATACATGACATCATGTATCTGTATCTCACCATGATTAAAAAGAAAGTCAGGGTCAAAGTCAGAAGCAGTGTGATGACATTCCATCCATCAGTTATCTAACCCTGCAGCTGATCAGTAATCAGGTGACTGAATAAATGGGTTGTAATCACTTCTGTTGCTGTCTAAGAGCACCAGAGTGGTGGTGCTGGAGTGACGGAGGATCGCACTGGTAAGCAACACTTTTTTTTTAAAATTGTATATCAATTCTTTCCCTCTGGCCAGTTTTGAAAAATCAGTGGAAAAAAAACTTTAATGTAGGACCACCTTGGAATGGAGCAACTTGCATCTTATAGCGGTTCTATTTTTATTTATTATTTATTAGTTTATTCTTTTACTGCCCACATCTCTGACAACAAGGATCTGATTTAGAAATTTATGAATCACATAAAACTCAGATATTTTAGTCTAGTACCTTTACTTTTATACACTTTTATCTATGCCAAATTAAACAATTTGGTAAAAGGTACTTTCATTCCCGTCTTTCTTACGGCAACAATTTCTGTACATTTTGAATTTAAAATTTAAATGAACATCTTTAAAATCAAATCTAAGGACAACTTTAACACCATTTCTGTGAATTGCTTTTATACGTGTTATTTTTTTATTACTTGCTTTCATAAATGTTAGCTAAACATGTTTATAGGGTGGCTAGCATGCCCCAAAGGGCTCCAGGATTGTTTGATGTCAGGTTAGTGTTGGCACAGAGTCATGCCAAGGAAGGCCGCTAATCACAGATTTCCCATTTCTGTATGAAGCATTTGGCATTGTGCCCAGGCTGGCTTTTGCATACAGCACCTACTAAAACATAGGACCAGAGCAGCCTTCTAAATGGAGCACATAAACATTCTGCATGTTGCCAAATTATATGAATATGGGTTTTTTTTTATATTCACCTTCTAAAATGGTTAATTGAATTAAAATCGTTGTGAGAGTGAAAATCTAATTTTCATATACCCTGTTAAATGGTTATTCCCAAAAAATGAAGTTACCCTATGGGTAGGGGGTAAATTATTGATTGCTGAGGGTCCAGCTGCTGGAACTTTTCTGACGATCCTAAAAATGGGGTCTGGAACCACGAGAGCCAGGCTCTGCAGACCCATACTCAATGGAGAGGAGGTGCGCCTGCGCTCCATTCATGGTTTATGAGGATGTCGAGATCTGCGCTTTGCTTTTTTAGTCAGAATAGAGTGCAGGTACCATATTTGTATCTGTGATTCATTCAGGACGGAGCTGAAGAGATACAGTATGTTTTCGGTATTCTAAAGCCCCAATCTAGGGATCCCTGGGAATTCCGCAATCAGCAGGTTGTCTTATATCTTAATATTTAGGGATCACTAATGACTTCTAAGTTAAAGAGAGCCAGTCACCGTGTTTGTCCCTTATATTCTGCGGCCACTACCAGTGAGCTCTTATATACAGCTTTCTAGAAAACTGTATATAAGAGCCCAGGCGACTCTGTAAAATGTAAAAAACATCTTGATAATACTCACCTAGGGGGCAGTCCAGTCTGATGGGTGTCACTGATCTCAGTCCGGCTCCTTGTATCTTCCTTCCATCGCAGTCCTAGAGCTTCTCAGTCCAGTGTGGATGACGCGTCCTACGTCACCCATAAAGGTTGGCATTGAGGTCCTGCGCAGGCACGCTTTGATCTGCCCTTTGAAGACAGATCAATGTATTGAAGTGTGCATGCGCTGGCAGTCTTTGACCTTTCCTCGCATCTGCGCATTACAGTACTTTGTTCTCAGATCATTGAGCACATGCGCAGGAGTGCAATGCCGGCCTGTATGGATGACGTAGGACGCGTCCTACACACACAGCTGGGAAGGAGGACGGTGAATGCAGCAGAGAGGAGGCATCGGACTGGAGAGCAGTGACCGGATCGTACCGCCCCCTAGGTCAGTATAAAAGTGTTTTTTATGTTACACAGAGTGGCCTGGGCTCTTATATACAGTATTCTGGAATGCTGTATATAAGGGCTCACTGGTGGTGGCCGCAGTTTATAGGGGCCAAATCTGGTGACAGGTTCCCTTTACTCATTCTGCAGCAAGTAACAGGCTGTAGAAGGAAAATTGTGTAAAATAGTTTTTTTTTGTTTTTAAACCAAACTGCTAAAATTATTTTTTATCCATAAATATATGCATTAAAAGTTAACCACTTTAAACCAGTCTGTTATCCTGCAGCTGGGTCTCCCGACCTTTTCCTTTTTCTGGTCATTGGACACGCCATCACTTAGGCTAAGATCACATGTCCAATAATCATTCTGCAATCTGTTGGGAAAAAAGTTCTGCAAACACAATTTTTTTGTCCTATATTAAATAATTGACGTCTTCCGGATCCTTTTTTTAACATGGGAGTCTAAGGGGGGACGGATCAGTTAACAGATTGCTATTCAGCCATCTGTTTTACTTGCATTTGTAATGGATCTGTTTTTTTCTTACAGGATCCATTTCAAATGGAAGCTAAATAGCAATCAGGTAACGGATCCATTTTCCATAGCCTCCAATGTTAAAAAACGGATCTGGCAGACATCATTTGGCCAACAGAGGCCCTGTCACTAGGTCAAAAGAGCGCAGGTTTTTCTCTAATTTCATGACTAGGGTATTGTAAAGTGTCCCACGCACAATAAACACACAAACGCTGAGTGATGATGGAAGTATACGGCCACAGAAGCCTTTATTAATTACAATTAATAACATACTCAAACTGATAACCGTCATAACCATAACTTTTACTCTGAGGAGATCCTGGATGGCCTGAACCACCAGCACCAGAATACCATCCCCAGTGGCACCGCTCCGACTCGGGGCTGACAAATGTCACAGTGCTGTCCCCTCCAAGTTTTAATCTGTTCCCTGGGAACCGTCCCAGCCGAAACTTAACCATAGCCAATTATGAAGGGTCAGCATACCTCCGATGTAACCCCTTACTCCATTAAGCAAGGCCATCCCTGACCTCCTCACCTCAGCTGCCATGACATTACCGCAACATAACAATCAAAACCACTCTTACTGCCATATTAATTTTATAGTATAATTTTAGTAAACATTTTTATTTTTTTTAATTAATATTCCTTTAAACAAGATTAACTAAAACAAGGTGGGCGGGTCGCTAACCGGTCCTGGATTGACGAGACAAGATGTCCCAATGGTTTTGCTGTAGCACTCAACAGGTGGACCCTGACTCTTGGACAATTCTTCTAACAAATCTTTGCACTGCTCTGTCTGAGATCTTGTGGGGAGCACCACCTCCGGATTAAGTCTGCTCACTGGAACCTTCAGTAGCCACCTCACCACCACAAAGAGTTGCTGCCCAACCTACACCCCACCTACTGTCCCCTCCCCAAAATCCTATAGAATGTAAGCTTGCAAGGGCAGGGTCCTCTTCCTTCTGTACTAGTCTGTCTATTGTAACTTGTATATGTATTCTGTATGCAACCCCCTTCTCATGTACAGCACCATGGAATTAATGGTGCTCTATAAATAAATATTATTAGTAATAATAATAATAATAATAGTATAGAAATTCTTCCGAAACCAATGGTAGCAGTACATTTTGAAACAATAAGGTTGCGAAGGTCTTGCGAGAGCTCACTGCTTTTACCCATCATGAAATGTTTCTTGTTTGGCTCCTTGGTAATGAGACACCTTTTTATAGGTCATCAATTGGACCAGCTGATATTATTTTACACTAAGTGGCAAGATTGCTTTCTAATTACTGATAGATTTCATTTGGTGTCATGACTTTCCATGGCTTTCTGCACCTCTCTTTCCTCATGTGTTCAATACTTTTTCCCTGTGTCCTTTCTCATTATTATACATAACTAAATTTACACCTGTCTATGGTTTGAGTTCTCTGCCTGTGTGGACTGGATGGATTGTTACTGACATCTGGTGAGAAATTCATGTCAATAGCACCTTTAGAAATATATTTACTTATAAAATTGTTGACATAGTCAACACTTGTTTCACGTATGGAATATATATTTGTAGTGTGTATATATGTTTGTATATGTATCTCTATCTTTGGCAGAGGCATCTATAAACTGAGGCCAGTGATTTTTCCATGCTCTGCGCTTTAGTTTGTGCGGCCTGCTTGTGTGGTCTTTTCCTACACAGCAAAGCTGTGGTTATGCTTGGTCCTTTTCCACACAGTAGTAAAAAAAAAATTACAGCTGACATGCAAAAATATTTTTTCAAATGTACTTGAAGGAAAGATGCCACCTAAAGTACTGTAAGAAGATTGGTTAATAGATTTGGCATGACATTATGGTGCTACTGTGCGTTCTGAAATGCTCCATTATTCTGACAGTGAGATTATCATCTACATGTTTCCCATTGTTTCTTTTCACTATCTAAATTTCAAGGGCAGCATGTGATCTCAGGGGTTAGCAATGTTGTCTTGTCTATGAAATTGCCTATACCATATGTAAGATAGGGGCTCGTAACTAATGATGAATGGGCACTACCATGCTCAGGTGCTCGGTACTCGTAACTAGTGATGAGCGGGTCTAATGCTCGGTACTCGTAACTAGTGATGAGTGAGCACTACCATGCTCGGGTGTTCAGTACTCGTAACTAGTGATGAGCGGGCACTACCATGCTCGGGTGCTCGGTACTCGTAACTAGTGATGAGCGGGCACTACCATGCTCGGGTGCTCTGTACTCATAACTAGTGATGAGTGAGTACTACCATGCTCGGGTGCTCTGTACTCGTAACTAGTGATGAGTGAGCACTACCATGCTCGGGTGTTCAGTACTCATAACTAGTGATGAACGGGCACTACCATGCTCAGGTGCTCGGTACTCGTAACTAGTGATGAGTGAGCACTACCATGCTCAGGTGCTCGGTACTCGTAACTAGTGATGAGCGGGTCTAATGCTCGGTACTCGTAACTAGTGATGAGCGGGCACTACCATGCTCGGGTGTTCAGTACTCGTAACTAGTGATGAGCGGGCACTACCATGCTCGGGTGCTCTGTACTCATAACTAGTGATGAGTGAGTACTACCATGCTCGGGTGCTCTGTACTCGTAACTAGTGATGAGTGAGCACTACCATGCTCGGGTGTTCAGTACTCATAACTAGTGATGAACGGGCACTACCATGCTCAGGTGCTCGGTACTCGTAACTAGTGATGAGCGGGTCTAATGCTCGGTACTCGTAACTAGTGATGAGCGGGCACTACCATGCTCGGGTGTTCAGTACTCGTAACTAGTGATGAGCGAGCACTGCCATGCTTGGGTGCTCGGTACTGGTAACTAGTGATGAGCAGGCACTATAATGCTCTAATGCTCAGTACTCATAATGAGCAGTTGGATGCTCAGATTAGCGCGACTTGAGTACCCGAGTAAAATTGAAGTCAATAGGGAAGATTTCCCAGAAAAATGTTCAAGTCCCCCAACAGACTTCCATTATACTCAGGGGCTCAAATAACCCCCATCCAAGCATTCAACTGCTTGTTACAAGTACCGAGCATGGTAGTGCTTGCTCATCACTAGCTATGAGTACCAAGCACCAAAGCATGAGAGTGCCCGCTCATCACTAGTTATGAGTACCAAGCACCTGAGCATGGTAGTGCCCACTCATCACTAGTTACCAGTACTGAGCACCTGAGCATGGTAGTGCTCGCTCATCACTAGTTACGAGTACTGAGCACCCGAGCATGGTAGTGCCCGCTCATCACTAGTTACGAGTACTGAGCACCTGAGCATGGTAGTGCCCGCTGATCACTAGTTACCAGTACTGAGCACCTGAGCATGGTAGTGCTCGCTCATCACTAGTTGTGAGTACAGAGCACCCGAGCATGGAAGTGCCCACTCATCACTAGTTACCAGTACTGAGCACCCGAGCATGGTAGTGCTCGCTCATCACTAGTTACCAGTACTGAGCACCTGAGCATGATAGTGCTCGCTCATCACTAGTTACCAGTACTGAGCACCTGAGCATGGTAGTGCTCGCTCATCACTAGTTACGAGTACTGAGCACCCGAGCATGGTAGTTCTCACTCATCACTAGTTACAAGTACAGAGCACCTGAGCATGGTAGTGCCCGCTCATCACTAGTTACGAGTACAGAGCACCTGAGCATGGTAGTGCCCGCTCATCACTAGTTATCAGTACAGAGCACCTGAGCATGGTAGTGCCCGCTCATCACTAGTTACAAGTACAGAGCACCTGAGCATGGTAGTGCCCACTCATCACTAGTTGCGAGTACAGAGCACCCGAGCATGGTAGTTCTCACTCATCACTAGTTACAAGTACAGAGCACCCGAGCATGGTAGTGCCCGCTCATCACTAGTTATCAGTACAGAGCACCTGAGCATGGTAGTGCCCGCTCATCACTAGTTACAAGTACAGAGCACCTGAGCATGGTAGTGCCCGCTCATCACTAGTTATCAGTACAGAGCACCTGAGCATGGTAGTGCCCGCTCATCACTAGTTACCAGTACTGAGCACCTGAGCATGGTAGTGCCCACTCATCACTAGTTGCGAGTACAGAGCACCCGAGCTTGAAAGTGCCCGCTCATCACTAGCTAATGTAGTTTTTTTGGGAGCTTTAACATGACTATTTGCCGTTATTTGAGCCAAATTTATCAATGTCTTAGAATATGTAATAAATTTGGTGCATCTTTAAATATAGCCCTTTTGCCTTCAGTTGTTTCTCCATTTTTTAGAACATTCCCAAAATGGGAAGAGAATTCTGACTTTTTTGGTACAATTCATAAATCTGGCACAGAGCTATCTTACTGGTTAATGATATCCCCTTTCTCAGCACATATCAAATGACACAAGACTGTCTTAGAATCATAAAAAAAGT
The DNA here is from genome assembly GCF_048569485.1 of Anomaloglossus baeobatrachus. Taxonomy (NCBI): domain Eukaryota; kingdom Metazoa; phylum Chordata; class Amphibia; order Anura; family Aromobatidae; genus Anomaloglossus; species Anomaloglossus baeobatrachus. Next base: position 47,605,924 of record NC_134355.1, read on the forward strand.
AAATTTTGCTCATAAAAATAACATGAGGATACAGTTGTAATTTTTTAACATTATTTTGTTGACTTTCTCCAATACTGGTTACATTTCTACAGCTCTTTAATTTTACTCCTTATTTTGTGAGTTTGCAGCAGAACTTCATGTGGTTCCTTTTATTCACAAAACCATTGTTTTTACACCCCGGTTTAGTCTGTATGTTTTCTTAAGTTGTACGTGTGCATTCCAAGCCGTAATGTGCTGAAACAAGACCCTCGTGTGGATGGTCCTTGGAGATGACATAATAACACATTAGAGTTTTTTTAGTGGTAATGTTACATAATATCAAGATTCAATTTATTGAAAGATTGAGTGAAACGCTAAAAGACCGATATTGACGGAGCAAAACACAATCTTTCTAAGCAATCATAACAATGGAGTTTCTGTTGTGCCTTTCGCTAGGGAATTGAAGTAGTACTGTATATGCGGCAATGAAGAATTTTAATCAAGGTGGAAAGAAGACCTTGGGGCTTAACAGTTGGAGCTCACAGCCTCAAACCTTCTCAATGGGGTGGACCATAGATCTTCTCTCTCTTCTGGTGGTTTTTAAATCATCAATTAACATTTTTACATTTTCTTAGAGACTTTCCATCATGGACTCCATTGAGGTTTCTGTAAATGTAGGTATCGGATGGATTTGGTACGCGGGTAGATTAACTTTTGCATTCGTTTTAATATTTGATAAACAGGTTAGCAAAAAATATAGATTTAAAGAGGATAATATGCTAAGTTTTTCATTACACTTTTAATATAAATATTTAAAAAAACTCTTCTTTACGTTACTACTTAATACCCTGTATTTAAATATTTGTTGCTCTGTGTGCCAAAATACTGTTGGCATTGTAGGACATGCAATAGGCTGGTATTTTCTACAGTTTACGTCTTAGGGGCACTTTGCACACTACAACAACGCAAGCCGATGCTTGCGATGCCGAATGTGATAGTCCCCTCCCCCGTCGCACATGCGATATCATGGTGATAGCTGCCGTAGTGAACATTATCGCTACGGCAGCTTCACATGCACTCATCTGCCCTGTGACGTTGCTCTGGCCGGCGACCCGCCTCCTTATTAAGAGGGTGGGTCGTGCGGCGTCATAGCGACGTCACATGGCAGGCGGCCAATAGAAGCGGAAGGGCGGAGATGAGCGGGACGTAAACATCCAGCCCACCTCCTTCCTTTCGCATAGCTGCTGTGAGCCGCAGGATGCAGGTAGGAGATATTCCTTGCTCCTGCGGCTTCACACACAGTGATGTGTGCTGCCGCAGGAACGAGGAACAACATCGTAACATTGGTCATTTCCAAATTATGGAAATGACCGATGCTACACCGATGATACAATTACGACGATTTTGCGCTCGTTAATCATATCAAAAAGGATTTACACGCTACGATATCGCCTGCGACGCCGGATGTGCGTCACTTTCAATTTGACCCCACCGACATCGCACTTGCGATGTCGTAGTGTGCAAAGTGCCCCTTAGATTTGCTGTGTATACTAGAACAGGGCGTCATGCTTGGGAAAGGGATTGTTTGGCAGACGGTGCGATACAGAGGTTACAATGGGGATGGAAAGGGAGAGGAAAACCCTGATAGGAAGCGGTGGATGAGACCCTCCTGACACTATCTTGTGTATGCCCCTGAGCTCCCCTTACGTCCCTATACGAGTCCTTCCCCTCATCACCATCACGTGCCTTGTCCTTAACTGTCCCTCCACTCACCCTGTATAGTGCCAGGGCCGGTGAATGCATTTGACATCTCTACTACTTTAATGAAACACAAGGGAAGGAAGACAGACAGGGGGACACAGACAAAAGGATATGCACCAACTATTGCAGCCAAACACCAGGGCTGCAAGAGGCTAGGGGTTAGCACGTTAACTACTGGAGCCAAGAACCAGAGCTGCAAACATGTTTAATATTCAGAGTCTCATAACCCTGTCACAAATCTCCCAAGGCCCAGAGACCCCCATGACCCCCAAAGGGTTAGCAGTGTCATTTCATTACCATTAGATAAGAGATAGTTAAATGGAACCTGTCACCAGATCTGGTGACTATAAGCACCCCCGCCAGAATGCTGTATATAAGAGCCCAGGCTGCTGTGTAGAAACAATTTTAGAATACTCACCTTAGGGGTGGTCTGGTCCAATGGCTGTCACTGCTTTCCAGTCCGGCACCTCTTCTCTGCTGCGATAGCCGTGTTCTTTCTTCTGATGTCCGTGTGCTTGATCACATCCTACATCTTGCACACTGGCAGGCATTGAGGTCCTGCGCATGCACACTTTGATCTGTTCTGCTCAGGGCAGATCAAAGTATTGTACTGCGCATGTGTAGGTGGTCTTTAACCTTTCCTCAGCCTCAGCAGGCAGATCAAAGTGCACCTGCACAGGACCGCAGTGTCGGCCAGTGTGGATGACAGACGCGTCATCCACACTGGGCTGGGTAGAAGGAGGACGGAGATCGTAGACAAAGGAGGCGCTGGTCCGGAGAAAGGAGGCACTGGACCATAGAGCAGCGACATCTGTTGGACTGGACAGCCCCGTAGGTGAGTATTATAAAAGTGTTTTTTACGTTCTACACAGCGGCCTGGGCTCTTATATACAGCATTTCAGAATGCTGTATATAAGAGCTCAGTGTGGTGGCCGCAGCTAATAGTCACCAAATCTGGTGATAGGTTCCCTTTAAAGGTTCCCTTTAAAGAAAGCCTGTCAGTTTCCCCATGTCCCTCAAGCCAGCCATCTTTACTTTGTTGGGCTGATATTGATGGATGATTCCTACTGCTGCTTCCTGGGTATGTATGTATGTATGTATGTATGTATGTAGGAATGTATAGCTTCCCTGCACACTGACAGGGAGGAGGAAAGTTGTGCACATGCACGGCATTAGCAAAGAGCCGCTGCTGATATTGCTCTTGCAAATAATGTCATTCATGCCATAGAGGAATGATAACATGATTAGACTGCCATTAAATAGAATATCACTGACCAACTTATATAAATGATTTTAAGGTGATATAGAAAGCAAGAAGACACCAAAGGGGGTTGGAACTCTGTGGTTATTGATTCTGTAGACTTTTGGTGATGTATGCGCTATATGTGTGCCACCCCCGTGCCGGCAGCCGGGCTGCTCGGATCCGGATCCGCGGTGTGGCTCGAGGGATCTCCGGACCCGGGGGTCTCGCAGACACTTCAAATAAAAAGGGGAATTGGTTGTATGTGGAATTTTCTATATTGTCCGTGACGCCACCCACTGCATGAGGTAAGATGGGGTACCGCCGCTGCTATTAGGGAGCACCCGGGGTGTTGGGATGGCAGCTAGTTGTTTTAACCCTCCGTGGGTATTGGTGAATGCCCCGTGGCCTAGTGTCGCCGTGCTGAGGATGGTGGCTGCAAGGGCATGCCGGTCAGACCGGGGGATGTTAGTGTACTCACAGTCAAAGAAATCACACAAGTCCAGTGGTAATCCAAGGTGCCAGTGGCCAGCTGCCGCAGCCGGGTGTATTCTGGTCCCTCACCCGGGCTGGTGGTCTGTGTCACTTTCCTCTGCACGGTTTTTAGTTCTCCTTGGACTTCCCGGTGTGGAACATGGGAGTCCGCTCCTAGAACTACGGGTGGGAGCCTTGCCCGCAGATGCTGACCCGTGGGATCTAAAGGGGCCCTGGCGGATTCCCTATCCCTCACAGTGGGCTGCTGGTCTGCTCTTTTGGGACTTTGGGTGGGACAGGACCTATAATCTTGTCCTCAACTGGTGAATTAACAAAGTCAGTGATTCCGGTCCTTGCTTCAGGGTCCAGGTACCCACTCTGTGTACGGTTTCCGGGTTGGTTCTCTAGTGTCAGTATCGGCGGGCTCCTATCCTGTCCCGGTCCACCTCAGATCTCCGTCAGCCATCTTCCTGTCTCCTGACAGACACGGACCACCGTCTGCCACCTAGCCAGCACACCGGCTCAACTGCTACTCAACTCCTCAACTTTTCCCGCCCCAGGTTCTCTAGACCCCTAGGTGGGCCTTTTCCTTCCGCCTGGTCCCGCCCACTGGTGTGCCTTTCCTACCCTGCGAGGGTGACTAGGGTTTTGTCGGCTCGGTGTAACCCTGTGAGGGAAGGTGTAATGTGGGGGTCCACTTGTGTGTGACCACCTGGCGGCACCAGGGCATCACATATGCAATTGGTGACTCCGCTTGGTAACATTATTGGGTCTCCATTCTCTGGCTGAGTTGCTGTGGTTCCTTCCACGGTTCTTTCCACTTTTCATTAATAACACTCACAGGTGATGGGGGAAGAAATGTCATGAACTGATGTTATCCCGGCGCCTTATATTACAGGACTGCGCTGATGTCAATGAGCTCTGCACCACCAGCCATTCTATCACACGTTAGTAAATGCAGAAGGGTTGGCGTGAGGCCAAAGGCTATACACCAAATTCAATGGGGATGAATGATAACCTGAATTAAATGGTTAAGACGTGTGTCCTGATATTTTTGTGCTTATAGTGTAGATGACAGCTCTACTATATTGTTGGAGACTTAATTTGGCCAAACAGCTATGTTATCTCTTCCTACCCTAGTTTTTAGAACCCTTTTCCCAGAGTAGGTGTTTTGTATGGTGAAAGGGCAGTAAGCGACTGACAGACACCTTAGGTTACTGCTTATTTCAAGATGGAACAAAAGGATTGGGTGTTTCAATGCAATTCATACTTATTCTCCTGACATCATCTGTTGGGGTAGTTGAGAGACTCTATCCATATTAGATAGTTAGCTGGTACCATTTAGATATAATATAATCTTTCAGTAATGTAGGGTAGCTCATTATGCACATGGAGAAGACTCGGTGTGTCTGCTCTAGGTCTGGTAGAGGACACTAGGCTTCTGTTTAGCATCTATTATGTAGATTTGGGTTGCCCCCATACATGTTGGATGGTTAGCCGATCCCACCTGAGTTGTGTGTGAAGACTTTTAGATAAGGCAAGATACAGAGAAAGCTCGGTGTGAGACTCACCTGTTATTATTTGATCTGGTAGAAGGTTGCAGAGTAATAAGTCTCCTAGATGGTTGACTAGTCTCAGTGAAATTGTGCATAGCACAACCCCTCTATTAGATTAAAATTAGTCGATCCCATCTATTTCATCAAGACTAGAGATGAGGTTTGGTGTTTGGTTTTGTACCAAACAGAGGCTTTACAAAAAAAGACAGCATTCGAGTTCGGGGGCTTTACGTATGTGAACCAGTTGCACGAGTATCGCTGTGCTCGGATACCCTCGGTGCTCAGGTCAGATGAGCCACTTGTAGTGTTTCAACATTTCACACTGGGGGTAACAACAGCGTGATCTGATGTAATGTGCACCAAAAAAAAAAATAGAAAAACCCCACTAACCGCCCCCAGAAGTGATCTGTTTATGGCTGGCGGAATGTAGGTGGAGACCCGAACTGCCTAATTAGTGATCTCCATTCAGGTCTAGTCCAGGTCCCAAACCAAGCTTTATCAAAAATCCAACTGCACCCGCCAAACTGAACTTCCATAGGTCCGGTAATCTGTAATTAGGACTGGCTGACCATCTGATATGTATGGGGGCCTGATGACTCACCCTTAACAGAGGATATTGGGGAAAAGAAATATTTGACCATTAAAAATTCAAGGTCCTAAGTTTTTGCTGTTAGGAGTGATAGGTCCGAGTCCAATTTGACTAAACATCGAATTGTACTTGAACCAATTTTATTCAATGAGGCAATGCAATGTCTGATTATTTCCTCAGATCAAAGAAAAAATTGCAATATGCACGATTGCCACCATAAATTAGATTGCGCTATTCAAGTCAATGGCTCTGTAAAAAAAATCAGACCATCTGAGTGCGGATTGACTTTGACGGACTGACAGTATGGAAAAGATGGAGAAATTTCAATCTTCTGTAAAGTGCGAGGGAGGGGCAATCTTGGGCGAGGGTTATGGCAGTCCTCAACCCACCCGGAGTGGTGTGCATGGTTGGTGTGGATGGGATACCTGCTGGCTGCTGCGCTTCTGTATCTTCAGTCGGCTCCTCCGGCTCCTGTTCACTTCCATGGGCCTTGTGCTCCGTGTCTTCAGTAAAGGGAAGACTCACCAGGCAGAACATTCATAACTTTACTAATTAGACATTTAACAGCAGCTTGCATTTTTCTAAAGGCAGATTCATCATCAACATCATCATCAGTTACAGTCCTTTGTTCCTGTACCCGTCACGGCTTTACAGTGACGGCCACTATGGGGAAACTTATCCTCCTGTTCCTGACCCACTCCCTGAACATGATAGTGGTTTGTTCGGCTTGGGGCACAAACAGATGGACAAAGCTGCCCTCCTGCTGCGACTGTGTTCCCTCAGGCACTGACAGGTGTCGGCCTAAAATAGGGGTGCCCAACTTCTTCTTCCTCTGCTTCCTGGAATTACACTCCACTGCAGATGAGCTCCCTTCTGTCTGACTGTATCTTTTCCACTCTTCTTGCTCCTTCAGACTTGTCTCTGCTACCTCTACCCTATTCACTCCACTTCTCTTCTTCCTGACCCTGTGGTTCCTCTCTTGGTTCTTCTCACTAACTCTGCATCTCCCTATCTGACTCTGCCTGTACAACTCCTGTCTTATATCCCCTCCTGTCCTGGGGACCGTCCCTCCCCAGTTAACCCCTGCTGCCCTGTTACTCCTTATCCATCCCTTCTCTCTAAGGGACCAGGGAACCAATGACACCTGGTGGCAGCCGGCTGTATTACACTGGAGAGGATACATATAAAATACCATACAATTCACACGTATAAACATTACAGTTCCATTAGTCACCATAAAGATGTGGGGGCGGTGAGGCACGGGACACCCTATTACACTTCCTTACATATGAGAAAAACAGATCAGACACTGATGAAACTCGGATCAAAGTCTCATTAACATAATCAGGACATTTTTTCTCAGATGGAGAAAATATTGTTGTGTAACCTTAATCTCCCTCAAGTCTGAGTATTTTTCTATTAACTCACATTCACTGCAGCTGCTTAAAAAGCAAAAAAAAGCCTATATAGAAAGTGCAAAAAGAAAATGATGTGCAACTTCCAGGAATTTTTCTAAAAATTCTAAATAATTATAACATGTAAACAAAATAATTCTTTCTCAATTCTAATAATAAAAAAATTGAAACTAAATGCATAAGACAATACTTTCAAGAACCAATACAGCAAGGTGATATCCTAAATGCAACCCTATAGTTTAACAATCAGCTCCAGATATTCCTTTTCAATGATTGTTCAATTTGCCTCAATGCATTAGAAAGTGAATGCTGTAAATTGTGTTTGCCACATGGTATTTAATATAGTGACTCTGCCGTGGCCCCTGTTCCTACGCTTCCTGGTAGGCCGTTCATAACGCAGACCAAGGCTGATCAAAGGTTACATGGTGATTGATTTTTCTCTTTTTTTCTATATTACTGTATTCGAAAAAACCAAACACATACTTTGCATGCACATACTTTCCAATGCAATTCTTAACTTAAGTTCTTGAGTTTTCTCTCCGCAGACAGGGTGGCTGGGGAGAAATTAATTAAAATAGGACTTTTATGTCTTCATATTTTACATACTTTAAAGTTCAAATAATCTTTCATGTATATTTTCTGAGAATGTTGGAAATCTCTGGGAGTATTAAATTGCTCTGATTTATTTATTCCCTCCAATCCCATAAAAGTGAATCCACGTAGGACAGCAATACCAGCACAGTATAAAAACGGTGCTTGGCAAACTGAAGCAGGACTTCTTGGTAAGTCACCATGTGGGTATTGATGAGGTACAAAAAGCCTCTCAAGCCCTTCAAAAAATGTTGTGACCCATGCCATGGTGTTTATGTTCCAGAAGTGGTGCTCCATCACATATAACTTCATGTATTGGAAAACTTTCTTCCAGACCATACTCAGGGCATTAGGATTATTTCCTTGGAGGAATTGTGTCTCACACTATGGCTGATGTGGTGCCCGGTCAGGCACCACAGAGTACTGCACCCATGCTGGGACAGTGATTCCAGGTAATTTTACAAGGCCAGAATGAGGTGTGTACACACAGACACATAGCAACCAGGTCTCCCACACCTTTAGAGGGGACCCTTGGGTAGCCTCTGAAGAGGTTAGCGTTCAATTCTCAGCAAGGGGTGTAGTGGAGGGGCTGGAAGCTAAGGTTGCAGTGGCAATCAGAAAAGGAGGCAGAGCAAGCCAGTCTGGAGCAGTGTGAACAGAGTTGCTGAAGGGAGCAGTCGTGTGGACACTGAAGTCAGACCCTGCACGTGTGGTAGCTGCTAGCGAGGGAGTACAGTGACCAGAAAGTCAGTCTGAAAGACCTGAAGAGAGGCAGTCGAGTACGGGGACTGCTGGTGACTAAGCATGCACAGGGAACAGGTCCCTAGAGCGGACATCCATTTACTGATCTGCTAAACCTGCTGGTGAGGGGACTAGAGGTTCCTCACCAAGAATACAGAGTTCGAGCCTCAGCAGCAACAGGGGGACTCATAAGGAGATAGGGCCAGAAGCCATCTCACCTGGTCCACGCTGTCGGCAAACGGGACAGAAGGTGAGGAAAGGCAGTAGCGACTTCCCTGGATGAATCGCACGATACTGCAAGTCAGGGGTTATCCGAAACAAAAGAAGTGCTAGGAAGGCGAGTTAATGGCTACCCTCAGTTCGGCCTGAAGGAATTCCTGGTTCCACCTGGTTTAATCAGAGCATCGCCCGGGTACCTCACAAATCAACTAAAAGTGAGTAAACAAGTTGAAAGATATCTGGACTATGACTGAGTTATTCTACGACCTGTTGTTCCACACACCTGAGCACCTCGGGCCAGCCTCACTCACGGGAGGCCATACCACCAGACTGCAGACACCATCAGCCCCAGATGCTCGTTAAACCTGCAGTGGCGGTCACCCATAACCCTGACCCTGAACCGTGAGTGGCGTCATGACTCCCATATAAAATAAACCTGACATACCTGTTGCCAGCGGTAATCAAGTGGAGCCCCTGTTGTGTCCCAGAAGGTGGAGTGACGTCCCTGAGGCGACCGCTACAGGTGGGCGACACAGCTGACACTCCTATGGGGTCACTCTACATTTTCTTCTACCAGCACTGCATGTTCATGTCCCTCCTAAGACAAGAATTAAGATAACTGGTGGGACTTTACTGTCCCCATAATTGGATTGGTAAGGACACAGATCGAAGCTTGAAAAATTTTGTGAGTTTCTGTTATTGAAACTTCCTCTATTCCTTGGTAGTTGTAATGCCCATGTTGGCATTCTCACACTCTCCTACTTCCCTCCCCCAGCGAGGTTGCCGGATCCCTCTACTGTCCAGGCGTCCTACGGCAGTGGTTCCGTTCTCGTCCCATGCTGCAGCCTCATGAAAAATCTGTACACCTGATAGGCTCCAGGCCTCGGCCCGTTGGGCGCTCCTGTGGTCACGTACCCTTTATAAAGGGCCAACATCATCCTAACCTGGAAGTACCTCCTAGGTAAGATGGGAGGCCATAGGTATTTAAGGCACATCTGCTCTTTCAGTGGTGCCTGTGCAATGAGTCTAGTATATTGTTAGTTCTCAGGTCCCCTAGCACTGTGCTTCTGCGGCTTATACATTGTGCTAGTTCTGTTACCTACTGCCATATCCCTACCTGCTGCTGCTGTGAGCCGCTACCCTGGTCGTCAACCATGATACCTGCTGCCACAAAGTATCATCTCCTACTGCTGCAAGTGTCCATGCCGTCCGACATGCACAATACTCATCCTTACAAGTACCTACACCAGATGCTGCTGCTGGATCTGTCCACCTATTCATCCATCCCGGACAGATTCTTGACATCTGCTGCTGCCGCAACCTATTGTCAGGGACTGTTGCTCCTGTACCCCTGGGGCCAGCCAAAACAACACTAGTGTTCCCGAGTGGCACCCGGACCAACACCTCCACGTTTAGGGGCTCTGGTGAAGACCAGGCTCAGGCCCATAGTCAAGCTCCTCTAGGCTTTCTGTGTGTTGCAGCCCAGTGGGTTCACTAACATCCCTGCTAACCCGGCAAGCATAACACTAGTGTCTGCACGTTGACTTTTGAGACAATGTACATTAATCTAATATACAGAAACAAACTCAGAGCATTTATATTTATAGGAACTCGGAAAAGCTTCTAGGGAAAGATGTGTCTATCAACCAATTGTAAATGTAGCTCTGGACTATAAAACATGTGTTAAAAGTAGAGATGAGTGAACTTTTTTGAAAAAGGTTTGCAAATCTCAAATTTGGCACGAGCCTTGCCCATTCGGATTCCAGTTCAGATTCCCAAACACTTTTTTCCAAATCGTTAAAATTCCACTTTTGTTCAGTAACTATTCGCATTTACACTATTGCAGAAACCATCCATTTCTGGCCCCATCACAGCCATGTCAAGTATTGGCATGATTGTGATTGGCTAAGGAAATCACTGTGGAAAAAAAGGTAGCAAAATGGTTAAAGCAAGACATACTTACCAGTGTTTGCGCAGCTGTAACACTTCTTCCGAGCCCGTTCATTATCCCTCAAACATATTCACTACTTCCCCCACCCATTGTCTTGAAATCATCTGTGATTGGCTACAGTCAGTGTGAGGGAAGTGTAAAAATAAATAATTTAAAAACAATTGTGTGCGGTACCCTGTATATTGATATCTGGAGGAGATAAAGCCAACAGCTACACACGTTATCTTGGCTGTGTATCAAGATACAAGAGTACAAGGGAACCCAAGTGGCTTTTTTAATATGTTTAAAATAAATAATTTAAAAAACTAGTGTGTGATCCCCCAATTTTGATACTCAGCCAAGATCAAGCAGACAGGTGTGGGTTGGTATTCTTAGGCTGGGGAGTCCCATGGTTATTGAGCCCCCCAGCCTAAGAATATCAGCCCTCAGCCGCCCAGAATTGTTGCATCCATTAGATTCTAGAATTATGGCACTTTTCCCAGCTCATCCTGATTGCCCTGGTGCAGTGGCAATCTGGGTAATATAAGGGGTTAGTGACAGCTGTGACTTGTCAGGTGTCATCAAGCCCTGAATTAGTAATGGGGAGGAGTCTATGAGACACCTCGATTACTAACGGTGTAAGTAAAATTAAATGAACACAAAACACACAGAAAAAGCTTTTATTTAAAAAAAACCAACAAACCAGAAACATCCTCTTTCACCAATTTATTAACCCGCAAATTCCCCTTGCAGGTCCAATGTAATCCACACGAGGTCCCATGATGATCCCGACTCTGCTAGATCTGAGGTCACAATGTGCGGCCACATTAGCAAATGTGGCCGCTCAGTGCGACCGTTAAAGACACACTGACCATAAGAGCTTACACTCTACAGGACAGAGGGAGGACCTAGCTGGCCATAAGAGCTTACACTCTACAGGAGAGAGAAAGGACCCTGCTGGCTATAAGAGCTCACACTCTACAGGGTCGAGAGAGGACCCTACTGGCCATAAGAGCTTACACTCTACAGGAGAGAGAGAGCACCCCGCTGACTATAAAAGCTTACACTCTACATAAGACAGGAATTTAGCCAGTGACTCTGGAGATAAGGAATCACTCTACCATATAACCTGTGCTTCACTGGGGACTGCTGATCTGTGATGGCCTTAGGTACTGATGTACCACCCCGGGGCTCGGCCGGCCGCTGAGCCGCTCGGATCCGTGCTCGTTGGTGGGTGGCTCGAGCGCTTCCACGGACCCGGGGGTCACGTTGCTCTGAAAGGGGATTGGCGCTACACGTAGGGACTTTGGTGGGAAGGTCCACGGCCGGAGCCGTGGTGGTTTGCAGGGGGGTTTAAGTTCGTGACGCCACCCACGGGTTGTGGTGAATGGATGCACACCACCGCTGCCGTTGACTAGGCTCCCGGGGATGGTGTTGCGCAGCTTGGTGTTGACCCCCTCCGTGGGTAGGGGGATGATGGTCCCGGGGGCCCGAGGGAGGTGCTGAGGCAAGGGGATGGATGCGTGCTGGGGTGCTGGTGCGGGGCAGTGCGCGGCCCGAAGGCACTGGTGTACTCTCTATGATAAAACATGCTGGAGTCTCTGGTAAACCAAACAAGATGATGAACGGTGCCCGCAGCCGGCTGCAGCTTCCCCTTAACAGGTTGGTGGTTTCCGCCTTTCTCCTGCACCTCTTTAGTGTAAATGTTATGACTCCTATGCCTAAGCAACGGTAGTCTGCTCCCCGGCTTGCTGTGTGTCAGAAGAGCCCTGTTTGCCCGCAGACGCTGGCCCCTTGGGTCTCTATGCCTTGGCGGTGGCTTTACCCTAATGGTTGGGCTGTTGTCTTCAGTTGGGTCTTGTGTGGGAAAGGTCCTAAAGTCCAGTCCTCAATCAGTTGATTTGACTTAGCCTAGTTGTTTCTGGGCCTCGTACTGGGTCTGAGTACCCCTCCTGGTGCTCCGGTTTCCAATCGGTTCCCCGATTCGGTACCGGCGGGCCACCGCCCGACCCCGGTCCCTACGGTCCCACCGGCTGTAATCCCAGCTCCTCCTGATGCCACCACCATCTGCCTCTTTGCCAAAGGTGACTGGGCTCCAACCCAGACACCTGGTGTAGACTTTGGCAGGCCTAAGCACAGGTCTGTCCATGAACTTGACTCTCCTCACGCCCTTTCACTGTCAAGACCAATCTAGGCTACTCTTAACTGTTTTTCACGCCTCCGGGCCTGTGAACTTCTCGGTGGGTGGAGCCAACCACCTGGATCCGCCCCCCTGGTGTGGACATTAAACCCGGAGGGTGGTGACAAAGGTTTGTAGTTTGGCTGCTGTCACCTTTCTAAGGGGAGGGTGTGTGTGTGTGCATGGGACTACCTGGGACGACCTGACTAGTCCAGGGTGTCACACTGACCCCAACTGTACAAGGTATGATAATCCGCTGGATGTTATGGCTGCAGGGCATTCCGAGGAGGTCCACACAACAACACAAAATTACTTCACATCGCCTTGTAGGAAATAGTGCTGGGCAAGTTTGTTTGTGGACTGTGAATTAAATCTCAAATAAATAGTAAAGCTGTGGAAAATAAAGCGCAATAGGGTCTTACCCTAATATGTATAGGGTAGGGAAGGGGGGAGCAATACTACTCACCAAATGTAGTTGTGACAGTCACAACCACTATAATCGCATGTAGAAATGGACCACGGCAGCAGCAACCCAAAATCGGCAGATAACAGAGACAGGTAGAAGACGGGTTTGTAATGCCGCGCCAATGATCACCAGTCAGAAGATCAGATTCATGTATCTTTATTGTTGCATAGGTCTACGCGTTTCAGGAGCTCTGCTCCCTTCCTCAGGACCGTCAAAAGTAAGACCACATTTTACTTTTGACGGTCCTGAGGAAGGGAGCAGAGCTCCTGAAACGCGTAGACCTATGCAACAATAAAGATACATGAATCTGATCTTCTGACTGGTGATCATTGGCGCGGCATTACAAACCCGTCTTCTACCTGTCTCTGTTATCAATTAAATCTCAAAGTGAGACCACCTCTATTGTCCTCCTTTTGTGACAATTTTAATTTGTTATTTTTGTTTGTTTTTTTTAGAATTTAAATGCATGTGTTTAGGGATAGAAATAATTTTTGCAATTGAATTTTAATAAAAATGGTGCACCGTTTGGCTTTTGCAGACTCTTTGTTTTCATTTCACATCTACATGGTTTGTGGTCATAGATTTGCTGAGAGGAGCACAGAAAAAGACCGATAAAAGAGCTACAAACTCCCATCAAGCCATCAAAGCGGCTGACTGACAGATTCCTAGTTAATTCATTCTGCAGCCACCAATAAATAATGCAACGCAGAGTCTATAGAGGGCAAAAAGCAAAATTTTTAATGAAACACAATTTCAAAAATTATTTTTAACCCCATTTAAAAGCATTTAAGTAAGAAACAAATTTCTCTGGAAGATGGACAAACTCTTAAGTACAGTATATTAATATAATAGATCTTTTTTTTTTTGCCCAATTTTTTGTTACTATTATTTTATTATTTTAACTCTTTCAAATTAAATTGGATATTTTTTAAAAATATTTTTTAATTTTTAATTTTGTGTTTTTAACCTACGGGCAATATCTTCAGCCTAATGAAAATGATTTAAACAAATTAAGAAAAAAACTAAAATAATATTTTCTATTTTTTTTCAGAATGATTTTTTTTACTTTTGCAAAGTAATAAAATATTTGCCCATTTTCTTTCCTGTCTAAATATTAAAACATAATTTACAGGATCGTTCGAATGGGAGATGTACAAAAGGAAAATAAACTATATACTATATGCCTCGAAATGTTACCAGACCAATCTGTCTGAGACCTAAAAACAAAAGAAAACAAAAACAGAAAGACAATAAAAAAACAAATATAAAGTAAAAAAAAATACAATATAAAAATGAATAAAAAAAAAAAATAAAAAAAAAAATAATAATAAATAAGTAAAGTAAGTCATTTGCAAGTGTTCTTCTCATCGGGTGATTTCTTTTTGCCAGAACTTTTTTCTAGGCCATTTTAGATAAAAGTAATATTTATGTTTTTTATGTTTTACCTCAGAAAACGGAACCTGAGAAAAATAAATCTGATGTAGGCATTATAAAAACACAGTCCGGGTGTAAGTTAAAAAAAAAAAGTTAAAAAAGGGGCCCATCTTATGCAGTTTTGCTTCAAAACATTAAAAAAAAATCTTAATGGCTTACATCTGCTGTATGACTTCAATTGCTTCTTTTCCTGTCTTGGTATGTGAGAAAATAGTCCAAGCTGGATTTCTGAGTTTCCCTAGTCTCTGGTTTAGTGAGGATGCACAGGAAATTAAGCATATTCCGAGTGATGGAAATGCAATAACTCCACGATTTAGGTCCAAATGTTGAAATGAAACAGTGCCTTAATACGGAAGCCACCCTTTAGAGAGGTGGGGGGAGGCACTGACTGTTTCGGCTCCTAGGCTAGTCTGCTTAAGTCTCCGACATAGCTTTCTCGGCAATTTTCCACACACAGAGAGTAATACTTTAATGCATTGCTGCTGATTTATTATTTTTGCCAAAAATATTTTAGGCTTCAATTTTTTTTTTTTCAGGAAAAAAATAATTTAAATAAAAAAAAAATATATTTTTTTTTAGTTTACACCCAAAAAAAGAAAAATGGTTTAGACTTAGCTCTAATACAGAATTTATCTCCTATTTTCGCAAAGTTAAAATTTATAAAATAGGCATAACTCCACTGACGTTGTAATATTATATATCAGTGAATTGGATTGCGTATGATTTCTATATCCAGATTGAGCACTGAAAATACAAGAACTGTAGCGCAATGGGTAACCGGCATAGAGGAGCTGTTTTAGGCTGAGAGTATAAAAAAATTGGTCCTATTTTAATCCAGAAATGTGGGATGATTTTATTCTCACTTGTCATCTGTGTGTAATCCATTTTTTTTACTCAGCAGCTATTAATCATTTACAAGACCATTTACAGCTTCCTATGTTACAGAATTGTAATGTATATAGCACAGGCAATGTATCAAAACCCGACATTCTATAGAATTTCTAGGCAATGTATACAATCTCTGTTGTTTTAAGGCAAGGTATGAAATATCTGTGTTCTATACTTTTCCTAGGCATTACATAAAATGTCCAGGTATTATAAAAAATAACAAAAACTGCTCAGGCAAAGTGTGATATAATGTCCAGATTGGAAAAGTCTTTAGTAACAAACAGTCAAAAAACTAATGAAAGAAGTAACAAACAGTCAAAAAACTAATGAAAGAAGTATCAAACAGTCAAAAAACTAATGAAAGAAGAAATCCTAACTGAACAACAGGATATCTTTACTGGGAAAAAACATAAAGAAACAGAAGTGTCATTCCTGACTATTAAGCGGGCTTTACATGCAACGACATCGCTAACAAGATGTTGTTGGGGTCATGGAATTCGTGACGCATATCTGGCCTCGTTAGCGACGTCGTTGCATGTGAAACGCAGGAATGAACTGTTAACGATCAAAATTACTTACCAAATCGTTGATCGTTATCCAGTCATTCCTATCCTGATTATCGTTGCTGCTGCAGGATGCAGATTGTTCGTCGTTCCTGCGGCAGCACACATCACTATGTGTGACACCGCAGGAACGAGGAACATCACCGTACCTGCGGCCGCCCGCAATGAGGGAGAAAGGAGGTGGGTGGGATGTTTGGCCAGCGCATCTCCACCCCTCCGCTTCTATTGGGCGGCCGCTTAGTGATGCCGCTGTTACACCGAACGACCCGCCTCCTTAAAAACAGTGATGTCGCTAAGCAGGAAAGTACGTGTGATGGGTGTAAGCGATGTTGTGCGCCACGGGCAGCGATTTTCCCGTGACGCACAACCGACGGGGGCGGGTGCTTTCACCAGCGACATCGCCTGTGGCGGTGGCTGTATATCCTCTCTGGGTGGACGGTTGCCTTCAATCGGGACTTAGTAGTTGGGAAACCCCTGGGGTTCCTGTCACATTCGGATTTGACTATTGACGGCGGCTCCAAGCCTGGTCGGGGTCCGATGGCCCTGCCTGTGATTAGCTTCACTCCGTTCCCCGGTCCGGTATCGGCGGGCCGACGCCCGACCCCGGTCCTTACGGCTCTGCGGAGTTCCACCAACTCCTGCAGACGGCCACCACCGTCTGCCAACCTCAAGTGTTCACTCCTCTCACTTTCACCTCCAAGACTAGACTAACACTTTTCCCACCTCCAGGCCTGTGAACTCCTCGGTGGGTGGGGCCAACTGCCTGGCTCCGCCCCACCTGGTGTGGACATCAGACTCTGGAGGGAGGCAACAAGGGTTTTTGATTGACTGCTGTAACTGCCTAGGGTGGGGGTGTGTGTGTTGGTATATATGTGATTACCTGGCTAGTCCAGGGCGTCACACTCCCCCTTGGTAAAATGCAGACCATCCGCGGGCTGCCCGTCCATCACCGGTTTTATTTTTCAAACTGTAAAAAGATAAATAACATATTAGAACATTCAACATACGTATATTTTCAAGTCTTCCCTTACGGAAGGTGCATTACTTTTAACGTTTCAAACATTTTTATTAAACGGACGGGTTCACGGTCATCCGCTCTCCCACCCAAGCAACCTAGCCCTGATGCTGCCCCTAAGAAGTGGGCAGCACCCCTTTACCCCAGTCCAGGTCCAGGTTACCCGAGCGGGAACTGTTACATCTCGTGGCTCTCCTGAGGCAAGGACTGAGGCAGTCTCCCATTCCTTGCCTGCCACGAGCACTCCTGCTCAGCAGCGCCGAAGGTCTGCCAGACTGCGCAGTGTGCAGGAGATACCTTCTCAGAGAGGCAGCAGAAGGGTGACACCTAGTGGTTCTCCTGTTACAAGGAGTGAAGCGGTCTCCCATTCCTGGCCTGCCGCAGACTCTCCTGCTCAGCGGCCCCGAAGGTCTGCGAGGCTGCGCAATGTGCAGAGGTTTACTGCTCAGGGAAGCAGTGAGATTCCCATTATCTCTGCACATTGTGAGACCGAGGATCCCGCCTCTATTTCCCAGAGGCAGGAGGGTGAGCATGTGCAATGCGTGGTGGGTCCTGATTCGCTCACTGACGTCACACGGCTTGATGACAAGGCTGGTGACGTGGTGAATCCTGACTGGCCAGGCTGGGACGTCGTGGACCCTGATTGGGTCAAGTCCGTCATCTCCGCCTCGCGCCCGCCCTCGGGTGGAGCTGCACCTCCTTAAAAGCTCCCCCTGCCATCATGGCGGCGCGCGACCGTCCTTCTATGTTTGGATGTCTGGCAGCGTGCTGCCACGCCACTGCTCAGGCATTACTGTCTCTTGTGGGCTTGGCCCTTGCTGCTCCGGCAGTACCTCGTTTGCAGGCCGTGTTCCTGCCTTGCTGCTCCGGCAGTACCCCCATCAACAGGCCGTGTTCCTGTCCCAGGTGAGCTCCTCAAGTCTCCATTGGACTCACCTGGTTATTGAAAGCACACGTGCGTGGGCACCTCTGTGCTACCCTCGTGCCATATTCTCGTGACTTCCACTGGCACACGTGCGTGGGCACCTCTGTGCTTCCCCGTGCAACAGGTACACCGAGCCGTGAGATCTGTGCCATACAACCCTCAGGGGTTAGGGCAGGTCGGGGTACATAGATCGTCTGTGACATTCCAGACGATCGCTAGCAGCAACCCGCTCACTCTTCACCCACCATAGCGGCGGTCCCTTACACCGCACAGTGGACCTTGACCGGCGGAAGCAGTCCATTTCCCATCTTGGCACGCTTCCCCGGGTCCCCCTCGTAACAGGGAACGGGTACGGTGTCTCGCACCCGGCTGTCACTTCAGGGGACCCCACGTCCAGGGGGACCCGTGACTCCCAAAGGATGGCCACCGGTCCTGGTGGTGGCCGGGCCCAGCCTCCTCTGCTGCGGGCCCTTCCTCCAATCTGCCTCTCTTGAGGTGGCACGGACGGAAACCAGCCCACCAAACTATTTGCAAACCCACTAGTTCGTGGGTGGCCTGCAAGTTCTCGGCCATGTTCATAAGCAGTTTCTCATGTGGGAGGTAAACACATAGAGTCCCTCCGGGGACAACTTGCCGGCAACGGCCGGGTAATCACTGCCGACAATCAAGTGAAAACTTTGGTTGATTCAGATTCATTCATTCAGCTGAGGGTCCCAACGGGGACAACTTGGTTGCAACGGAGGACCGCTGCCACTATTTGAAGTCGTATTCATCCAGGACCTCTTCCAGCTCGATATCCGGATGGATCGGTGAAGGAGGGGGCTGGGGCCGCATCTGCACACTGCGGCTCTCCCTTTGTTTAACGTCCAGGGCGAACCAGCCCCTCTCCCCGCAGTGTCGGGTGTAGGTCACCAGGTCGCCCGGCAACAGATCGCGACCTGGTTGGCCCGTTGGGAGGTGTGAGTTAACGTCGCGACGAGCCACAAACACTTTGGCCTCCAGGCCCGGTTCATAAATAAAGCCGAATCCCCTTTGTGGGTCAAACTGCCGGACTTGGCCTTCATACACCGGGCCCCGCACCCGAAAGGGGGCATTGCGGAGAGCGTCTTTCTCCTTGATAACTCGCGTTATCACTTCGGCCCTCTGCTGCTCCCTGGTGGCAATTTCTCGGCCCAGCTGGCTTGGCTCCCTGTCCCAGTAAGGGGCGCTGGCATGCCCCTGCGCTTGGGTCGGGCCCCGCTGGACCGCGCCCACACCGGCCACAACCGGTACTCTCTCGTGGGGTCCTGCGGTGATGTGGCCTGAACTGCTGCGTTGCAGTAGCGACCCGGTGCAGCCTCAGCCGAGGCGTGGGACTCAGGGGCAGCTGGCCTCACCGGTTGGGCCTTCGGGCCCGCATCGGCCGGTTCTTCCACGGCCGGGCGGACTGCCGGGGCCAGGACGGTCTCGGGTGCGGCCACTTCCGGGGCTGACGGCTTCTCATCGCGGACGGGCACTTCCCGCGGGATCTTCCATGGCAGCGGGAGGGATACTGGCCGTTCCCGGACAATGCCCCCAGGCCGGTCCTCTAGGGCGGATGGGCTAGATTCCGCTACCGATTTTGGGGGTAGCGGACCGAGCGGAGGGGCCACAGCAACCGGTACGGATGGCGGGGGAGGCAGGAGGGTGAGCGGATGCAGGCCGGGCCCCTCAGCCGCAGCGGCCGGTCCTTCTCGGACACAGGGGCATGGGTTGCTTACCCGCTCCTCCACCACTGCCTCTACCTCGTGTCTCCGCACGGCCACCGCCACTTCCTCCATCTCGGCCACCCAGCGCTCCATCAAGAACCGGACCTGGGTTTGGAGGCGACAGCACATTTGTGCGGTCCGGGCTTCCACCCACGCCGCCGTTCCTGGCGTGGGCTCGGGAATTTCGGCATCACCGGACGGGACGGACATGCTTGCTGGCAGACTTCCAGGAAGCGGATATGTTGCAGAGTCCTGGCGTCCCCGCGTTTTATGCCCTCAGCTACATTAGGCAGGCTTTCACCCGCCCCCCCTTGGTTCTTTCTAGCACTTCCGCTTGTTGGGGGCGGGGCTTCACTTTCGCGCCTTCCCTGCTCGGGGAAGACGCTCGAGCGGGAAATCATCGCGCCAAAGATGGCGGCGCTTTCAATTTTTTGGCCAGACGCCGCCGGTGGAGACTGCAAGGCGCACTTCTACTGGTAAGTAGATCGGCTCGATCCTGTTCGTGACGCCAAGTTGTCGCGGGCGGAGGGGACGCGCTCACCACGCTCGGGTCCGGGGCTTCTGCTGCTGCTGCTCGGTGGCTCGAGCGGTGGACCGGACCTGGGGACTTGAGCAGCGCTCCTCACCCGTGAGTGAAAAGGGATGGTTTGGTTAGGGAGATTGTTCGTGATGCCACCCACGGGATGTGGTGATGATGGCACCACTGCTGCTGGTAACGGGGATCCCGGGAGAGATGATAGGGTGCAGCTGAGATGTTGTCCCCTCCGTGGGCAGGGGTTGGTGATCCCGGGGCCCGATGGTGTAATGGAGAGGCCGGATGGCTGGGGTGCAGGGACTGCGCGGCGCGGTGCTGGACGGCACTGGTGTACTCACTCAGACAATCACTGACAGAGTCGTAGGTAAACCAAAACGGCCGGATGGACGTGTCCCGCAGCCGGCTGCAGTGTTGTTGTTGTACTCTCCCCGGATGGCTGATGGTGGCTGTCTTTCCCTGCACCTATGAGAATGTTCTTGACTCCTGTGGTTGCCCACCGGTAGTCCGCACCCCGGCGTATAGGTGCCGTTGGAGCCCGTTTTGCCCGCAGGCACTGGCCCTTGCATCTCTAGCCTGTGGCGGTGGCTGTATATCCTCTCTGGGTGGACGGTTGCCTTCAATCGGGACTTAGTAGTTGGGAAACCCCTGGGGTTCCTGTCACATTCGGATTTGACTATTGACGGCGGCTCCAAGCCTGGTCGGGGTCCGATGGCCCTACCTGTGTGCTTAGCTTCACTCCGTTCCCCGGTCCAGTACCGGCGGGCCGACGCCCGACCCCGGTCCTTACGGCTCTGCGGAGTTCCACCAACTCCTGCAGACGGCCACCACCGTCTGCCAACCTTGCTGTCAGTGTCTGAGCTCCAACCCAGACACCTCAAGTGTTCACTCCTCTCACTTTTGACTCCAAGACTAGACTAACACATTTCCCACCTCCAGGCCTGTGAACTCCTCAGTGGGTGGGGCCAACCACCTGGCTCCTCCCCACCCGGTGTGGGGAGGTGTCAGACTCTGGAGGGAGGCAACAAGGGTTTTTGATTGACTGTTGTAACTGCCTAGGGTGGGGGTGTGTGTGTTGGTATGTATGTGACTAGCTGGCTAGTCCAGGGCGTCACACTAAGTTGTCGCGGGCGGAGGGGCCGCGCTCGCTACGCTTGGGTCCGCGACTGCTGCTGCTCGGTGGCTCAAGCGGTGGGCCGGACCCGGGGACTCGTGCAGTGCTCCTCGCCCACGAGTGAAAAGGGGGGTGGTTTGTTTGGGGAGATAGTCCGTGACTCCACCCACGGGTCGTGGTGATAATGGTCACCACTGCTGCAGGTGACGGGGATCCCGGGAGCGATGGCAGGGAGCAGCTAGGATGTTGGTTCCCCCTCCGTGGGTAGGGGTTGGTGATCCTGGGGCCCGGTTGTGATACGGGGAGGCAGGGTAGCTGGGGTGCAGGGTTGTGGAGGCAGCGCGGCGCGGTGCCGGATGGCACTGCTGTACTCACTCAGGCGCAAATTCACAGAGTCTCTGGTAAACTAGAAACTGCCGGAGTTCACAGCCTTCGGTACGGAGGGTGTTTACGTCCCACACACGGTGCAGTAGACCCCTGTTCTTTCCCTGCAGCCAGGTACCTCATTCTCCACTCTTTCTCTTTCTTTCCTCCTCAGCCGGGAACGGGGAGTCCACTCCCCTGCAGTGATCCGGGATCTTTTTCGATACCGGCGGGCCACTACCCTGCCCCGGTCACCTTAAGTCCCTTCCTCACTAACAGCCTGTCCCGGCCCTTTTGGAGCACGCTTATGTAGCAGCCTGGGAGCTACAACTCCGGACTCCTCTCCTCTCCCTCTCCCCACACACTCTGCTCTCGCCACTCCCCTCCTACTCAGTTTAGCTCTTACACTGGAGGAGGGGGTGTCTGTCCTGCTGCACTGGTGTGGGATCAGGTTACCAAGGAGGAGAATGGCCTGCACTTTGCTGGATTTTTGCAGGCTCTGTGACACCCTGGTTTTGCCAGGGCGTCACAACTGCAACCACAGATTTGCCTCAGATTTATCTCTGTGTGTGACAGGGCCTTTAGGCTGGCCACAATAAAAGGTCACTCCAAAATTAGTAGTTTTACAGTTTTTTGTTGATCCGGAGGGGCCAGAAAACCAGTCATTATCTAATGTGACCACCATTTGCCTTTCCCAGTACAGCACATCTACTTCACATAGAGTTTATCAGGTTTGTGGCTTGTGAAGTGTTGATGTAGTCGAGTTCACCATATGTTCAGTGGATCCACGAATCTCAGAGCAGATGCACAGATTGCTGCACTGATATCTAAGATAAACCAAGAAATATGAGTGAGGGATCTAGCATCAAATTAAATTATTTCTTTTATTGGAACTCCATAGAATGTTGATATAAAAAACCCCCAAAGTGCTCAAAGTCTCATTATCTATGAGTAAGGACACATGTCCGAAACATGTAGGGCGGGGGCTCTAAACAGCCTTTGAGCTACTTTTTTTTTAATATCACCATTTCATGGAGTTCCAGTGAGGAAAATAATTTTATTTGGTGCTGTGTGTGTCTCTCCTATTTCCTGCTTAATGTTGGTCCACTCCTCTTCAATGACTGGGCAAAGTTGCGGGAACAGAAACTTGACCAAGCTGTCGTATACGCCGATCATCCCAAACAGGCTCAATGCCTGCTGGAAAATGAAATTTCCTTTTCTAAAAAGTTTGGTTGGCAGAGGGAAGCATGTAGTGCTCTAAAAGTTCCTGATAGACGGCTGCGCTGATTTTGGTCTTGATAAAGCACAGTGGACCTACACCAGCAGATGACATGGCTCCCCAAACCATCACTGATTGTGGAAACTTCACACTAGACCTCAAGCAGCTTGGATCGTGGCCTCTCCACTCTTGGCTGTGGTTATCCCGGTTGCTTGTGCACCTTTTTCTACCACACTTTTTCCTTCCACTCAATTTTCAATTAATATGCTTGGATACAGCACTCTGTGAACAGCCAGCTTCTTTAACACTTTAACAATGACCTTTTGTGGCTTACCCTCCTTGTGGAGTGTGTCAATGACTGTCTTCTGGACATCTGTCAAGTCAGCAGTCTTCCCCATGATTGTGTAGCCTACTGAACCAGATTAAAGGATCATTTTAAACACTTAGGAAGCCATTGCAGGTGTTTTGTGGTAATTATTCTAATTTTCTGAGATAATGACTTTTAGGTTTTCATTGGCTGTAAGCCATAATCATCAACATTAACAGAAAAAAATACTTGAAATAGATCCCTCTGTGTGTAATGACTCTACTTAATATATCAGAATAGATCCCTCTGTGTATAATGACTCTATATAATACATAGGAATAGATCCATCTGTGTGTATTAACTCTATATAATATATAATAAACACTTGCAATAGATCACTCTGTGTGTAATGACTCTATATAATATATAGGAATAGATCACTCTGTGTGTAATGACTCTATATAATATATAGGAATTGATCACTCTGTGTGTAATGACTCCATATAATATATAGCAATAGATCCATCTGTGTGTAATGACTATATAATATATAGGAATAGATCCCTCTGTGTGTAATGACTCTATATAATATATTGCAATAGATCCATCTGTGTGTAATGACTATATAATATATAGGAATAGATCCCTCTGTGTGTAATGACTCTATATAATATATTCATTTCCATTTTTTATTAAATTACTGAAATAAATTAACTTTTTGATGATATTCTAATTTATTGAGTTGCACTTGTAAGAGCTTTCTGATGGTGGCTGCAGTTTGTACGGTACAAATTTGGTGACAGGTTCCCTTTTAAGTCATTTTAGCTTTCTGCATGTACAGATCCCTGAAGACATACATATTTTTCTGAGCTGCTAAACGAAAATGATGATATATCACAACACCATGCGTTCATACAGTCAAACTAATTGAAGTGTTTAGTCAAGGTACGGTACATATATAGTCAGTACGGTGTTGCTTACTTTCTTTGAATAATTAATTGTAAGGGCTCGAGATTATTGAATGATTTGAATTTCAAATTTGGCAGCTTTGTCTTATTTTTCAGAAAAATTTGATTTACAGTTAATTGATTCGTCAAGAATTGCAAGCACTACAAAGCGTCCAATTCCTAAAAAGACAAGTGTTCTACTCTCCAGAGTTCTCCTAAGTTTGAATCCAACTAATTTTAAGATCTTTAATGCAAACACATTTGTGGTAATATCAAAGTGACCTCAACATATTTGGCTACTTGTAAACATGTGTGTCACAATTCACCTTTGGCTCTGCTCCTTGCAGGGCCATTGAGTTTTGTCTACTGCTCGGTTATTTGTATTCTCCAGGTCCTTGATGGTGGCAGGTCTTGTTTGGTGCCTCATTTCAGTAATCGCCTGGCTTTATCTTTGGTCTGTTTCCACCACCCCTTCGCCAATGATAGTTCCTGCCTTGCAGTGTGCGCTTCTGATTCCCGTGAGTTTGTTCTGATCCTCATCCCGCTACCCCGACTTCTCTCCCTGCCCACCATTTTGTCTGTGCTCCATGATTGCCTGACCCTCAACTTGTCTTGTTTCCTCAGTCCTGCTTCCCCTCTTTTGTACTAACATTCCTGTGATGCCCTGACAAAATCAGGGTGTCACAGATGACTGCATCCATCTTCCAGGTGCAGGATTCCCTCCTCCTCAGCCTTCCAACACAACCCCACACACAGGTACAAACACCAGCCACAAAAGCCTAGTCACCCCCCACAGTACAATAGGGACACACCAGTGGGTGGGGCCAGGCAGATGGTGACGCCCACCTAGGGGTTCTGAGGTGTTCGGGGAGGGAACAAGTCAATCTGAGTCAGACAGAGAAAGAGTGAGACAGTGGAAGTGAGAGGAGTGAAGTGGTAGTCAGGGGGTTGTAGCTCCCGGACTACCGGACTACCTGAGCTGACTAAGTGGCAGACGGCAGACACAGGCGATGGAGATCCAGTCGCGGGAGACCTAAAGTGGACCGGGGCAGGGTTGTAGCCCGCCGGTGCCGACAGCGGGAATCCGGTCCAGAGGCCGTGCACAGTCGGGGTACCTGGACCCTAGGGTGAGGACAGCTGCAAGCACTTTGTCAATTAGCCAGCAAGGGACAAGATTCAAAGTCTTGTCCCACCAGCAGCCCAGATAGAGCGAGACAGAAGCCCAACGCGGGGGATAGGGCGTCTGCAAGTGCCTGCAAAAATCCCAAGGGTCAGATCTCGCGGGCCACAGCTCCCACAGCAAAGACACCGGGAGTGGACTTTTCCCGTTTCATGCGGACTAGTCAACACAGGAGACACCAAACTAGAGTGCAGGAGGAAGGGTCCCTGTTCTGTTCACTGGTATGCGGGACCCAAGCACACCCCTCCGGAGGCTACCGGTATCCGGCAATTGGTTTACTATCTGGACTCTGTATGATTTACTCAAAAACAGTGAGTACACCAGTATTATCCGTCTGGCCCAGCCCTGCAGACTGCGTCCCAGCACTCCACCTACACCTGGGCCCCGGGGCAACACCTCTCCTACCCGTGGAGGGGATACCATCCTGCTGCCCCGCTCCATCAGCCCCGGGCACCCCATACCAAGGCAGCAGCGGTGTCACCAACGCTCACCGCAACCCACGGGTTGCTCATTTTTAGAAAGGACCAATCCTTCTTCACTCCCCCTGACAATCCTAGACCCTTATGTAATTGACATAGCAGAAGCCAAAATAAGTAAGTCAATAAATAAAAAAAACACTAAAATCCATATGTTTTGTTTTGGTAGGTTCATTTATTTTCTCTCAACGAATCCCATCCGAAGGAAGATTTGCTCAATTTTACTTTGCAGCATAAGAGCAAAAAAGAAATCAACAGACCATACAGTGTCACAGCAAGGATGCAAAATCCTAATATATCTCTCTGTGGGATGACCTCTCTTAAAATTACATTACTTCATATAGTAAAAATATGTTGTATCAATATTTCTTCTAGGGTAGAGCCTACAGGGTAATTTAAGTCTTGACGGAAAGTGTTTCAATGTATGCTGAGAGACATTTGATACCCGAACAATTTAATAATCTCTGGTATGAATTAGGATCCCAGAATACAATACTGAGGAATATAAAAAGAATATTCACTATTCTTCACATAAAATGAAACATTTTAAATGTATGGGATTTATAGCATTTTCATAGTGTGTGCGTATATATATATATATATATATATATATATATATATATATATATATACACAGTGGGGAAAATAATAATTGATACACTGATGATTTTTCAAATTTTCCCACTTACAAAGGATGGAGAGGTCTGTAATTTTTTATCATTGGTACATTTCAACTGTGTGGGACAGAATCCCCCCCAAAATACAGAAAATCACATTGTATTATTTCTAAATAAGTTATTTACATTTTATTGCATGAGATACGTATTTTATGACCTACCAACCAGCAAGAATTCTGGCTACAGACCTGCTATTTTTCCTTTAATAAGCCCTCCTACTCTGGACTCATTACCTGTGTTAATGACATCTATTTGAGCTCGTTACCTCTATAAAAGACACCTGTCCACACACTCAATCAATCACCTCAACCTCTCCACCATGGCCAAGACCAAAAAGCTGTCTAAGGACACCAGAGACAAATTTGTAGTCCTGCACAAGGCTGGGATGAGCTACATGACAATAGGTAAGCAGCTTGGTGAGAAGACAACAATTGTTGACTCAATTATTAGTAAATAGAAGAAACACAAGTTGACTGTCAATCTTTCTCGGTCTGGGGTTCCATGCAAAAATCTCATCTTGTGGGGTATGGGTAATTCTGAGAAAGGTCAGGAATCATCCCAGAACTACATGGGAAGACCTGGTCAATGACTTAAATAAAACTGAGACCACTGTCTTAAAGAATACGGTTAGGAACATGCTACGTCGTCATGAATTAAAATTCTGCAGTGCACGTAAGTTCCCCTTGTTCATGACAGAATATGTACCGGGCCATTTAAAAATCACCAATGACCCGCTGGATGATCCAGAGGAGGCAGGGGAGAAGGTTATGTGGTGAGATTGGACTACAATAGAACTTTTTGGCATTAGCTCCACTCGGGGTGTTTGGAGGAAGAAAAAAGATGAGCATGCCTCCAGGAATAGTCTCAAATGTGAAGCATAAAGGTGGAATTCTCATACTTTTGGGATACTTTTCTGCAAAGGTGACAGGACGACACAGACAAGATAAGCACATGGCTGAGGGTTGCAGCCTGTAGCCGTATCCTTTATCTGTGCTGGATATCATAATATGGGTGTACCCCATCTCACCTGTTTATTTTCACCAGGTAAACCAATATAACTGCACAAATTTAGAAATAAACATTTCTGACATGCAAAAACAAAACCCCAAAAAATTAGTGACCAATATAGCCACCTTTCTTTATGATGACACTCAACAGCCGACTATCCATAGATTCTGTCAGTTGCTTGATCTGTTTACGATCAACATTGCATTCAGCAGCCACCACAGCCTCCAGACACTGTTCCGAGAGGTACACTGTTCCGAGAGGTGTACTGTTTCCCCTCCCTGTAGATCTCACATTTTATGAAAGACCACAGGTTCTCTATGGGGTTCAGACCAGGTGAACAAGGGGGCCGGGTCATTATTACCTTTACTGGCCAGCCATGCTGTGGAGTAGTTGGATGCTTGTGATGGAGCATTGTCCTGCATGAAAATCATGTTTTTCTTGAACGATACCGACTTCTTCCTGTACTACTGCTTGAAGAAGTTGTCTTCCAGAAACTGGCAGTAGGTCTGGGAGTTGAGCTTAACTCCATCCTCAACCCGAAAAGGTCCCACAAGTTCATCTTTGATGATACCAGCCCATACCAGTACCCCACCTCCATCTTGCTGGCGTCTGAGTTGGAGTGCAGCTCTCTGCCATTTACTGATCCAGCCTCTGGCCCATCAAGTGACTCTCATTTCATCAGTCTATAAAAACTTTGAAAAATCAGTTTTAAAATATTTCTTGGCCCAGTCTTGACATTTTATCTTATGTTTTTTGTTCAAAGGTGGTGGTTTTTCAGCCTTCCTTACCTTGGCCATGTCCCTGAGTATGGAACACCTTGTGCTTTTTGATACTCCACTAATGTTGCAGCTCTGAAATATGGCCAAACTAGTGTCAAATGGCATCTTGGCAGCTTCACGCTTGATTTTCCTCAATTAATGGGCAGTTATTTTGCGCCTTTTTTGCCTAACACGCTTCTTGCGACCCTGTTGGCTATTTGCCATGAAATGCTTGACTGTTCGGTGATCACGCTTCAAAAGTTTGCCAATTTCAAGACTGCTGCATCCCTCTGCAAGACTTTTCAGAGCCCATCAAATCTTCTGACCCATTTTGCCAAAGGAAAGGAAGTTGCCTAATAAGTATGCACCCCTTATATAGGGTGTTGATGTCATTACATCACACCCCTCCTTATTACAGAGATGCACATCACCTGATTAACTTAATTGGTAGTTGGATCCCAAGCCTACACAGCTTGGAGTAGGACAACATGTGTAAAAATTATCATGTGATCAAAATACTCATTTGCCTAATAATTGTGCACACAGTATATATATAATTATATATATATATATATATATATATATATACTAGAAGGTGGCCCGATTCTACGCATCGGGTATTCTAGAATTTACGTATTGTGTAGTTCATGTATGATTTTTGTTATATATATATATATATATATATATAGATGTTGTTGTGTGTAGTTACCAAGTGTTTGTGTAGGGCGCTGTACATGTTCTGGGTGTTGTCTGGGTGTGACGGGGGGTGAGAGCGGTGTTGTATGTGTGTTGCGTGTGTTGCGTTGTTTGTGGAGCGCTGTGTGTCTGTAGCATTGTGTGTGTGTGTGTTGCGCGGTTTGTGTGGGTGTGGTGTGTTTTGGGGGGAGGTATGTTTTGTGCAATGTGTGTGTTGTGCGGTATGTGCGTATATTTGTGTGTGCCGCAGTGTTTGTGTGTTGGGTGTTGTGTGTGTGCAGCGTTGTCTGTGTGTGTGGGTGTCTGTGTAGGGCAGTTGTTTGTGGTTCCCAGTGTGTCTGTGTGGTGTGTGGTGTGTTGTGCAGTCCACGCGCGTGTGTGTGTGTTGGGGGGAGGTGCGCACTCCCAAACGTGCTCCATCCCCCATGCAGCGCACTCCCCATCGTGCTCCATCCCCCATGCAGCGCACTCCCCATCGTGCTCCATCCCCTATGCTGCGCACCCCCCATCGTGCTCCATCTCCCATGCTGCGCACTCCCAAACGTGCTCCATCCGCCATGCTGCGCACTCCCAAACGTACACCATCCGCCATGCTGCGCACTCCCAAATGTGCTCCATCCGCCATACTCCGCACTCCCCATCGTGCTCCATCCCCCATGCAGCGCACTCCCCATCGTGCTCCCTCCCCTATGCTGCGCACCCCCCATCGTGCTCCATCTCCCATGCTGCGCACTCCCAAACGTGCTCCATCCGCCATGCTGCGCACTCCCAAACGTGCTCCATCCGCCATGCTGCGCACTCCCAAACGTGCTCCATCCGCCATGCTGCGCACTCCCAAACGTGCTCCATCCGCCATGCTGCGCACTCCCAAACGTGGTCCATCCGCCATGCTGCGCACTCCCAAACGTGCTCCATCCGCCATGCTGCGCACTCCCAAACGTGCTCCATCCGCTATGCTGCGCACTCCCAAACGTGGTCCATCCGCCATGCTGCGCACTCCCAAACGTGGTCCATCCGCCATGCTGCGCACTCCCAAACGTGCTCCATCCGCCATGCTGTGCACTCCCAAACGTGCTTCATCCGCCATGCTGCGCACTCCCAAACGTGCTCCATCCGCCATGCTGCGCACTCCCAAACGTGCTCCATCCCCCTTGCTGCGCACCCCCCATCGTGCTCCATCCCCCATGCTGCACCAGCATCAGCCTCTCTACCCGCAGCATCAGCCTCTCTGCCTGCAGCATCAGCCTCTCTCCTCCCAGCATCAGCCTCTCTCATCCCACCAGTCCCCAGCATCAGCCTCTCTGTCCCCAGCATCAGCCTCTCTCATCCCAGCATCAGCCTCTCTCCTCCCAGCATCAGCCTTTTCTGTCCCCAGCATCAGCCTCTCTCCTCCCAGCACCAGCCTCTCTGTCCCCAGCATCAGCCTCTCTGTCCCCAGCATCAGCCTCTCTGTCCCCAGCATCAGCCTCTCTGTCCCCAGCATCAGCCTCTCTCCTCCCAGCAGCAGCCTCTCTCCTCCCAGCATCAGCCTTTTCTGTCCCCAGCGTCAGCCTCTCTCCTCCCAGCCTACCCCAGCCTCAGCCTCCCCCAGCATCAGCCTCTCTCCTCCCAGCATCAGCCTCTCTCTTCCCAGCATCAGCCTCTCTCCTCCCAGCCTACCCCAGCCTCAGCCTCCCCCAGCATCAGCCTCTCTCCTCCCAGCATCAGCCTCTCTCTTCCCAGCATCAGCCTCTCTCCTCCCAGCCTACCCCAGCCTCAGCCTCCCCCAGCATCAGCCTCTCTCCTCCCAGCATCAACCTTTTCGGTCCCCAGCATCAGCCTCTCTCCTCCCAGCCTACCCCAGCCTCAGCCTCCCCCAGCATCAGCCTCTCTTCTCTCAGCCTCCCCATCCCAGCCTTCCCCAGGATCAGCCTCTCTCCTCCCAGCCTCCTCCAGCACGCAGTGCTCCTCTGCCGACACTCACAGATCCGATCGCATACACTCACACACACCCGATCGCATACACTCACACACACCCGATCGCATACACTCACACACACCCGATCGCATACACTCACACACACCCGATCGCATACACACACACACACCCGATCGCATACACTCACACACACCCGATCGCATACACTCACGCATACACACATTGACGATATTGCACATACGCGCTCATACTCACAACATCCGGAGATACCACATGCTTCTGGCCATGTGATCCTCCGGCAGGTCCTGGAAGCTCACAGCACAGTATCGCCGCCGAGAAGCAAGCGATATCCCAGGATGTTGTGAGTATGTGGATGCGATGTGTGTGTGAGGTGTGTGTGAGTGAGTGTGATCTGATGTGTATGTGTGTGCTGTTATGTGTGTGCGTGTGTTTATTTTCCGCCGCTGCAGGACCTTGATGTGTGGATGCGATGTGATGTGTGTGTGAGAGTGAGTGTGATCTGATGTGTGTGTGTATGTGTGTGTGTGTGTGTGCTGTTATGTGTGTGCGTGTGTGTGTGTGCTGTTATGTGTGTGCGTGTGTGTATTTTCCGCCGCTGCAGGACCTTGATGCGCTGGTAACTATGCTACCATGGTTACCAGCGTATCTCGTCCCCCGCTCGCACGGGAGCCCACACCAGCATACGCCGGCCAGCCCCAGCAATGCGAGGGTATGTGTCAGCTGGTTTGGCGGCGTACGCTGATGTGGGCTCCCAGGGGTACAGTACTCACCTGGTAGTCGTGGCTCCGTGACCGTGTCGGTTCGGGGAATGCGTGGGGGGGCGGGGCCAGAGCTAGCGTGCATTGCGTGAGGGGGGCGGGGCGTGGCCGAGTTGCCAATGCCTGCAGGGTGCCGGGGCGAGAGGCCAATCTGTGGGGGGGGCGGAGCCTGGGCGAGCGGCCGGCCAATCCGTGTGGGGGCGCAGCCTGGGCGAGCGGCCAATCCGTGCGGGGGGGGCGGGGCCATGGCGAGCCCAGCGGCCAATCAGCTTTGTGTCACCGTAAGGACACAATTTTGGAGCAAGACAGACAGACAGACAGACAGACGGATAGACAGACAGACAGACAGACAGACAGAATAAGGCAATTATATATATAGATATATATATATATATATACATACATACGAGGGGCGATCCAAAAGTAACGATAATCAATAATAAACACAATGAATATATTAAAAAAAAAATATTCTACATAGTCTCCTAACAGGTCTATACATTTAGTCCATCTCTTTTCTAAACTTAGATTTCCCTTCGAAAAAAATGCTTGATCTTGACCCTCAAAAAAATCCCCAACTGCGGTTATCATGTAGCTATTGTCATCAAATTTCTTGCCCCGGAGGTGTTCCTTGAGGCGAGGAAAGAGAAAGAAGTCACTGGGGGCTAGATCTGGCGAATAGGGGGGGTGTTCCACCAGTTCAAAGCCCACTTCTTGAATGGTTGCCATGGCAACTGCAGCTTTGTGAGCTGGCGCGTTATCTTGGTGAAACAGCACTCTAGCCCGCAGTTTGCTGCGCCTTTTCTCCTTGATATATACGCGATGAACTTGTGGGACCTTTTCGGATTGAGGATGGAGTTAAGCTCAACTCCCAGACCTGCTGCCAGTTTCTGGAAGACAACTTCTTCAAGCAGTATATAAATATACAGTGAAGGAAATAATAATTCGATCTGTTTGCTGATTTTGTAAGTTTGCTCACTGACAGAGACATGAGCAGTCTATAATTTTTGGGGAAGGTTAATTTTAACAGTGAGAGATAGAATATCCAAAATAAAATCCAGAAAATCATATTGTATAGATTATATAAATTTATTTGCATTTTGCAGAGAGAAATAAGTATTTGATCCCTCTGGCAATCAAGACTTAATACTTGGTGACAAAACCCTAGTTGGCAGCCCAGCAGTGAGACGTTTCTTGTAGTTGATGATGAGGTTTGCGCACATGTCAGGTGGAATTTGGCTCCACTCCTCTTTGCAGATCACCTGTAAATCATTAAGACTTTAAGGCTGTCGCTTGGCAATTCGGAGCTTCAGCTCCTCCTTGAGTTTTCTATAGGATTAAGGTCTGGAGACTGGCTAGGCCACTCCATGACCTAAATGTGCTTCTTTTTGAGCCACTGCTCTGTTGCCTTTTCTGTATGTTTTGGGTCATCTTCATGCTGGAATGACCAATTCTTAATATTCTGGTGGATGGAAGGAGGTTGTCATTCAGGATTTTACAGTACATGGCTCCATCCATTGTCCCATTGATGTGGTGTAGTCTTGTGCCGTTAGCAGAGAAACACCACCAAAACATAATGTTTCCACGTCCATGCTTGACAGTGGGGATGGTGTTCTGTGGATCATAGGCAGCATTTGTCTTCCTCCAAACACGGCGAGTTGAGTTAAGGCCAAAGACTTCAATTTTTCCCTCATCTGACCACAGCACCTTCTCCCAATTACTCTTGGAATCATCCAGGTGTTCATTGGCAAACGTCAGACGGGCTGGCCACACATGGGCCTTTTTGAGCAATGGGACTTTGTGCACACTGCAGGATTTTAATCCATTACGCCAGAATGTGTTACCAATGTTTTTTCTTGGTGACAGTGGTCCAAGCTGCCTTGATATCATTAACAAGTTCCCCCCGTGTAGTGTTAGGCTGATCTCTCACCTTCCTCATGATCATGGCTACCCCACGAGGTGAGATTTTGCATGGACCACCAGATCGATGTCAATTGACACTCATTTTGTATTTCTTCCATTTTCTTTCTATTGCACCAACAGTTGTTTCCTTCTCACCCAGCATCTTACTTATGGTTTTGTAGCCCATTCCAGCCTTGTGCAGGTCTATGATCCTGTCCCTGACATCCTTAGAAAGCTCTTTGGTCTTGCCCATGTTGTAGAGGTTAAAGGGGTTATCTGGCTTATTTTGACTTTTTCTTGTCATTACACTATTGGGCTACATTGGGGAAGGTAAGTAGATAGTGACTACTTACCTGCCCTGCTGTCAGCACCTTTCCCCCGGCTAAGAGCGGTCATATGACCGCTCCTACTGTGATTTTGCTGCTTCCTGTGATGTCACGACGACAAGTGCAGGAGCTAATGCGCCTACCCAGTCGACAAGCAGAGCAGGCGACGTCAAGTAGCCGGCCTGCTGGGCATGTCCAGTGCGTGGCGTACCAACCCCCCATCCCTGCACCCTCCCACACATTTCATAGTGCAGGGGTCTCGCTGCCTGTACGCTGCATGCAGCACCCATGCTGCCGGCGGTGCGAATGGTAATGGCACCCCTGCTGAACTCTGCTTGTGATGGGGGCCTGTGCAGTCAGTGCTGTATATCAGATGCAAGATTCCAGGGTGCCCTGCAGAGCCTCTGTATAAAGCAATGATCAGCCGCCGGCTAATCAAAGGCAGCAGCTGATCAGTGGAGAAGCTGCATACAGAGGTGTCACTGCACAGTGCCTGGAGATCTGACATCTGATATACAGCGCTGGCTACACAGCCCCCTGCATAGGCAGCGGTCAGCAAGGAGGGGGAGGCGGCCGCAAGAGGCAGACAGGACACCAAGGGAACGAGGAGAGGTGAAGAGGATTTCTGTTTGTTTTCTTTGCATGTATGAAGAATGGCAGACTAGGGAGCAATTCTACAGGACAGAGCATTGCTACAAGAGGAGCAGGAAAGGGGCCATTACTACAGGATGGACAGAAGGATGGGGCACAATACTATAGGATGGGAACATTACTATAAGATGGGGCACCATACTATATTATGGGGACATTACTATAGCATGGGGACAGGGATGGCCACATTACTATATTATGGGGACATTCAAAACAAGGGAGCCACGGAGACACCATCACATGTTTCTCAACGCTGGCAGGTAACTAGCCAGGTCTTTCACCGGGAAGGAAAAACCACGGGAAGGGCAGTCTCCGGGCAAGGAAACCACCTATGCCAAAACATGGTATCCATCCACAGACAGCTGTTTCGGGGTATTTGCCCCTCATCAGTGTAGAGTAGGAAACTGGCTAGTGAGAGAAATTCCTAGTAGAAGACTATATTGGTAAGGATGGTTGACCTTAGGGAGATCAACATCCAGCACCGCGGACACACCATCACGTGTTTTCTCAACCTGCCAGCGTTGAGAAACATGTGATGGTGTCTCCGCGGATCCCTTGTTTTGCATGTTTCACAGGGGGCATTGCTCTAAAATCACTGCGTTGAGAAAACACGTGATGGTGCTCCGCGGTGCTGGATGTTGATCTCCCTAAGGTCAACCATCCTTAGCTATATATTATCGGGACAGGGATGGGCACATTACTACATTATATGTGCGGTGGGTATGAGGTGATTGTGCGGTCACAGATGAGAGAAGCATGATCACTGCTCTGTACTATCAATGATTGGAAATACAGAGCAGTGATATCTCACTTCACATCCACCGCACATATCATGTAGTAATGTGCCCATCTTTGCTGGGACAATGAGAGGTCAGTGCTGGGCAGAATACTGACAGTCAATGAGTGTGCAGAGGGCCGGACTGGACACTGAGGCTGGGCGGTGCCAGCTCTGACTGTGAGGTTCGGCAGTCAAGCATGCCATGTTTGGTTGAGCCTCATGTAAACAAAGAGCTGCAGAGAATAAAGGGATAACTCAAGAGGAACAAAAGTCAAAAAACAAAAAAAAAGTAAGGTAGGGGTGATTTGTATGACAATAAAGCACAGATTAGCTTACAAAATATTTTGGAGTTTATGTCGGACAACTCCTTTAAGTCTGACTAGTTGAGTCTTAGGACAGGAGTCTTTTGTACAGGTGACAATGTAAGACAGTTGTCTATAATGCAGGTAACGAGGTGATTAGGATCATCTAATAGTCTGTAGGAGCCAGAACTCTTAATGGTTGGTAGGGGATCAAATACTTATTTCTCTCTGCAAAAGGCAAATAAATTGATATAATTTATACAATGTGATTTTCTGGATTTTATTTTGGATATTCTATCTCTCACAGTTAAAATTAACCTACCCTTATAATTATAGACGATTCATGTCTTTGTCTGTGGGCAAACTTATAAAACAGCAAGGGATCAAATAATTACTTTCATCACTATATATTCTGGGCTTTTTTTTTAAAGTGGGGTGTTGCACATTTTCCATACAGAAAAGACAATGCTTTCTAGGACTGGTTCCGTAATTTTTTTTTCAAAAGTCCTCTTCTACGAAAAACTCATCTTCGAATTATGCCAGATGGGTCTACATTGGAATCTTTTGTTAAATTACATCACTATTTCTGTTTACTAATCTGATGCCAATAATCAGTCACTAATATATTGAATATTTGTCGATCTGTGTGCATCCATCTTATTACATGTATATATATATATTCTTTTTTTATTATGCCGTAAAATGCACTTTCATACACAAACGCATTGCACTCATCTTTTTTTAATGTGGCAAACATTCCTTAAATGCTATATGAATCACCTCTTGTTCGGAGAATTCCACACTTGCTCATATTTTCACACCTATGAATAACACTATTCATTAGATGGAGAGAGCGTGTTTGATAGTATACCCAATACATTTTATAGGGGGATATTAGAAGAAAATAACGACCTCACACTATCAATATATAGATTTATAATGCTGTAAAATCAAGTCCAGAGAGGATTACGTCCACCCGGAATTCACTTGCACGTCAAACATGATGGTTAAATTTCAAAGAAAAAAGTGTATATAGTAAAATTTTCCATATACTGTATATTGACCGGTATATCTTATAACCACACACACACACACATATACATACACAGTATATCACAAAAGTGAGTACACACCTCACTTTTTTGTAAGTATTTTATTATGTCTTTTCATGGGACAACAATGAGGATCTGACACTTTGATAGAATGTGCAGTG
Organism: Anomaloglossus baeobatrachus; assembly: GCF_048569485.1. NCBI lineage: Eukaryota > Metazoa > Chordata > Amphibia > Anura > Aromobatidae > Anomaloglossus > Anomaloglossus baeobatrachus. Next base: position 47,642,762 of record NC_134355.1, read on the forward strand.
TCAGTGTGCAGCTTGTCTAACAGTGTAAATTTGTTGTGTTCTCTTAAAAACTCAACACAGCCATTAACCCATTACTGACCTAGGACGTACTGGTACTTCTTAGGTCATGTCCCTGCCTTTGATGCGGGCTCACAAAACAAGCCCGCATGTTTCCCTACACATGTCGGCTGATCTTATCAGCTGTCATGTCCTTCTAACAGCAGTGGGCAGATTGTTGATCCATCCGCCGCTGTTAAAGGGAACCTGTCAGGTGTAATATGCACCCAGAACCATGAGTAGTTCTGGGTGCATATTGCTAATCCCTGCCTAAGCTTTCCTGCATATAACAGCAGAGATAAAGAGATCTTTAGAAAAAGTATTTCTAAAAATCTTTTATCGTATGCTAATGAGTTTGAGGGCTAGTCCCCTGGGCCTTGCTTCCCTTGGCTAGTCAGCCCCATTAGCATGTAAGAACGCCCCTGTGGGTGTGCTATCATGCTAATGAATGTGCAGCATTAGAGGATAATCTCACTCACCTTTCCAACTTCCATCCATTTAGGGATTGGTGGCATAAAGAGAAGTGTAGGGTATTGTATAAATAAAGTTTGCCGCCCCCGTACCAGCAGCCGGTCGCTGCTCGGATCCGGGCTTCAGGGGTGGTGGCTCGAGGGTCTCCGGACCCGGGGGTCTCGCGGACATGTCGAATAAATGGGGGGACCTATATATACGGGCTGGGCCGTATTAAGTTCGTGACGCCACCCACGGTGTGTGGTGAGGTGGAACACCACTGCTGCTGTTACGGGGCACCCAGGGGAGATGTTGTGCAGCAAGTTGTTAACCCCTCCGTGGGTAGGGATGGTGGCTCCGGGACCCGGTTGGTGAGTGTAGAGGATGGCGACCGCAGGGGGGTGCTGGTGTACTCACAGTTAATAAAATATACAAGTCTCTGGTAAACCAAGGTGATGGTGGCCGGTGCCGCAGCCGGTTGCGTTCTGGTCCCCCACCCGTCTGGTGGTCTCTATCCTTTTCCTGCACTGCTTTGTAAAAGATGGACTTTCCTAGTGTGAAACTCAGGAGTCCGCTCCCGGATTGATGTGGCCGAAGGAGCCGTGCCTGCAGAGGCTGGCCTGTGGGATCTATGGGCCCTGGCGGTGACCTCTTATCCCTAATCGGTGGGCTGTTGTCTTCTATGAGGGACTTTCGGACCTCTGGTCCTGGCCTCAATCGGTTAATTAACCAGCTCCAGTTGGTTCTGGTCCTGGCTTCAGGGTCCGAGTACCCCCCTTTGTGCTTCGGTTTCCGATCGGTTCCCCGTGTCGGTACCGGCGGGCTACAACCCTGTCCCGGTCCACCTCGGTTCCACCGAGTCGTCCTCCCGACTCCTGCTGATGGAGACCACCGTCTGCCTCATAGCCAGTGGCACCAGGGCTCCTACCCTGGTACCGTTCAACTTGGACTTCACTGCTGGAGCTACACCTAGCTCCACCCCACACTCCTCTCCAAACTGAACTCTAAAGCTGATCTGCTCCTTTTCCCGCCCTGGGCTGTCTAGATTCCTGGGTGGGCGTGCCCCAACCGCCTGGTCACGCCCACTTGTGTGTCTATCTATCCCTAAGGGGCAGTGACTAGGGTTTACTGGTTGGCTGTGTGTTTCCTAATGAGGGAAGGTGTTATGCAGGGGCCTAACTATGACTACCTGGTTTTGCCAGGGCGTCACAAAAGCATATTACAAAAGTGGTTAGGGTGTAAAGTTCGATATTTAGAAAGAACATTTTGTGTGCCAAAACAACCCTGTAACTCTCTTGAAATTTTTTGCTCAAAACACAAGTTGGAAAGTAAATTCTAAAATCTTCCAAACACCTCTATTCTATCTGAACTCCTCCGCTGAGGAAGTGACATGGTCCATAGTCCCAGAACTGGATGCACAATGCCTATGTAGGTATACAGTAGATACACAACACATCTGAAAACAAATACCAGAGAGTGACATCCAGTTCCATTCAGCTATTCCGAATACTCCCAGCAGCTTTTATTATTTGAAACTGGATCTTCCCTTGTATGCAGCTTTAATCTTCCTGCACTGTTAACTAGAAAACTACATCCAGTGGAGTGTTCTTATTGCCAAAGGACAGAGCTGTAGCTAAGTTTTTAGCACAGATGATGAAAGATTGTGCCACCATCCCCGGGCAACATGTTAACAACTGCAGAGTTGCATCTGAATTATAGTGGTTTATTCTGCAGGTCCTTTCTAATTATGGTGATGTCTAATTTATATAGATTTTTGCGATTATATCAAATATGTCTTCCACATACCACTATATTCTCTGCCAGAAGGATGACTATAATACATAGTGTCACTCCTGACAAAACTGCCCGGATCAGAGGAAACTCTGATCCTACAATTTACCCTATGAGTGTCCTCTATTCTTATAAAATTAATCTCTGTATTATTCCCAGACTATTACTCTCATCTTCTTCAGTGCTACAGTTTTTAACATTTTGCTGTCTGCATTTTTTGCTCAATGTTTTATTGCTTTCTCTCCCCATGTCTATTGCTGAGCTGTGAGCTCTGACCTCTTGTCGCTATCCAGACTCATCCAAAAATGGCTCCTGTATTTCCTACTTTGACTTTTATACAGGCTATGATAATCCCTGCTGATTGGCTGCTCTATGCCATGTGATGTGTTAATTGCAAATTATTACAATCACATCTGAAGACAAGTTTTCTGTGACGTATGCAGTCTCCTGCAATGTGTAAAATTGTGCGGGGTATTTTGAGGTTGTTGCTAATTATTCAAATTCATCAGGATCTGAGAATTTCGTAAAATGTGACTCAAATTCCATCATTTCTACTAAAAGGGTTTGCAAATACAAAAAGCTGATCCCCGTTTCTAAAAACAGATTCCTACTGTTCTCATCTACATTAGATTACTACCCATGTTTCCCCGAAAATAAGACAGGGTCTTTCATTATTTCTTCTCCAAAAGATTTGCTAGGGCTTAATTTCAGGGGATGTCTTATATTTTCCCATGAACAACAATCCAAATTTATTCTTAGAAAAAAAAAATCAACATTTACAATATTCTAATATAATTATAACATCACATTCTGGAACATCAACATTTTGTGTTATTCCTGTTTCTGGTTCAGATGCACATTTTCTTATTTTATCTGCTATTCTTAATGTACAGAATCAGTCCTATAGTGGTGGTGTGAAGCCCCACAGGTGTTGTGTCGGTGCATTACCTTCAGGGACTCCACTCAGCTGGATCTGGTCACAGGTTGGAGATCTTCTTCTTGTCGTGACGCCACTCTCAGAATTGCGGTCAGTGGGGACCGCCACTGCAGATTAAGGGATGCCTGGGGCTGATGGTGGGTGCAGTCGGATGTAGTAGCCTCCTGAGAGTGAGGCAAGCCCCAGGGCCCTGTGTAGATGTGTAGAACCACAAGGCGCAGAATAACTCCACACAAGCAGAATGTCTTTCAGGGATTTTACTCACTTTAGATGGCAGGGTGAGTAACCCGGGCGTAGCTGGGATGAACCAGGCTGGAACCAGGTATCCTTCAGGCTGACTTCTGATGGTGACTACCAACTCGCCTTCCTTAGCCCTTGGTGGTTTGGGGTAACCCCGACTTTTAGTCCCTATGGGGGTCACCCAGGGAAGTTGCTGAAGCCTCACTCCCCTTCGTTTGCCGTTTGCTTGTGGCCTGGACCAGCTCACTCCAGCTGCTTGCCTCCTGTGAGCTATGGGCCCTAACTGTGGCTACGTGGCTGCGGCTTTTGTGGTGTTGTGGTGTGGGCTTTGAGGGCCCCACACCGGCAGGTTTAGCAGGGAAAGGTGGATCTATCCCCGCTCCGGGATCTGCCGCCCGTTTGGGCCTGGTTCTCCCTAGCAGTCTCCTTACTTCCCACTCTGTGCTCTCTCTCTAGCTGGAGATGGGTTTCGGGTAGCACTCCTAGGTGACCGTTCTCCCCCGTCGGTAGTCACTGCGCGGACGCTGTCAGACTACAGCAGCCCAGGGGAAGGGGTCAGCTCTCCTCGGAGCTCCCTGGACTCTGCTCTGAACCGGCTCACATCTGGGACCTTCACTGCTGCTCCTGTCAGAGCTTCACTTTCCTGCTCCTCACTCCTCCACACTCTGCTGCAGACTGTTTTCTCCTCCTTCTCTTTTCCCTTTTGTGCCTGCCTACGCCACCTAGCAACCAGATTCTCTTACCACACCCCTTGAGAGGAGATGGAGGCTTTTGGCCCCCTCCACTATTCCAGTGGAGGTGAAGGCTTTTCCCCCTCCTGGGATCCCCAGGGGTCCGCTCATAGGTACATGTGTGAGACCTGATCACTATGCGCCTGTGTAGTCACACCTCGGTCAGCCTTCTGGATTACCTGTATTGTACTGTCCCCAGCATGGGTGCAGTACTCAGTGGTGCCTGACCAGGTCAGGGGCGCCACATTCCCCCTTAGTTATCACCAGCACGTCCTCGGGCTGCAAGACAACATTTTAAAATGCATAAAACATTAAAACATGTAAAACATTTTTAAAAGCACCAGGTACCATACATCACCACCCTCCACCCACAAGTCCGTTAACCCACCCAAAACCCTCTCACGTTGGCCGCGCCTTCAGCCACTTCTGGCAGGATGTAGAGGCGGCTTTCATGGTCTGGTGGTCTTCAGGGTATACCTGGCCTGGTGGAGCCGCGCCTTCAGCCACTTCTGGCAGGATCCAGAGGCGGCCTCCACAGTTGATGCTGACCAGGTACCCTCTTTGTGGTGGAGAGCCAGGCCCCATAAACAGGCATGCTCTCTGGTTGCAGGTAAGCCAAGGCCCTATATACGGACGTGCTCCCTGGTTGCAGACGAGCCAAGCCCCTAAACAGGCTGACTCTGGTGGTGCCCTCTGGTGTAACTATTTACACTGCGAGAGTTTGTGGCTATAGCCAGTTCATAGCCTTAAGGTTCATTTCTCACATCAGTTTATGTGGGCACATCTCTTAAACTTGTAAAACGTTGCAAAACAAACTTTTCAAACTGGTAACTTGCTTTACTTTAACTTATGCAGACTCCTCTTCACCAGGGCTTGGGCCTGTAGGGCTGCGGCACCTGTTGCTTCCTTGACCTCTTTCTTCATCTGTGGTAGTCTCGTCAGTAGGTTCTTTGTCTTTTCTTTCTTTATCGCTGTCTTTCCTTCCTTCTTCTTTAGGACATGGTGCTACATCTAGCGCATACCAGCCTCTTTCGCCTTGATGCATGGTAAACTGCACTGTGTCTCCCATTCTCAGGTTCCTTCCAGGATGTCCTCTGGGCAAATTAGCTCTGACGTCTCTCCTATTGACAAAAATGCCTTCTTTGATACCAGGTGCAACGATGAACCCGTATCCTGACTTCAGGCTAAAGTCTTCCACAATTCCTCTACAAAGGGGTCCTCTGACCTGTGCTTTGGCTCTTCTCAGGAACCGTTTTTCTTCTAGGTCTCTGGCCGTTATGTCATCTCTTTGCTCTGGGGATGGCGGAGCAGGTGACAACTGGTTTCGGCTACGGCGCCGTGTCTTGCGGGCTTGATTCTGCTGGGTGGCTGCTTCACTGCTGGCAGGCTCCCAGGTGAGGTTGCTGGATAAATCTTCCTCTTCATCCCAGCGAGAATATGGCAACATCTCCGGCTCTGGGCATGGATCCACTGCTGATGGCTCCTGAGTCAGCTCCTCAGCTTCCTGGCCTCCCCTCCCCCTTAGTTCTTCTGAGCACTCCTTTGGTGGCAGTGCTGGGGATGGACTTTCTTCAGCAGGCCCAGGCAGGGATCTTTTTGGCATGATTGCTGCAGGAGTCGTCTTGGGGGTATGCGGAGGGAGTATGTACTGGTCCACCAACCATTGTGGAAACTTGGCCTCCATGTCAGCCTTCAGCTGCCAGTATGCGGGGTCCTCCCCCAGCGTGGGCTTTCCAGCAGGGACCTCTTTGGACTGGGGAGCGGTGTCTGCTCTGGCCTTGCAGGCCGGGGAAAATGGTGATGCAATCTTGTCTTGGCGGGCCGCGCCCGGCATGGCGGCGGCCTGGTCTTGGCGGGCCGCGCCCTGTATGGCGACGGCCTGGATCGGCGTCGCAGCTGCGATGGGCTCTGTGCAGGCTGGGCTGGGCGTCGCTGCAGCGATCGGAGCTTGGCGGGCCGCACCGGACGTGGCTGCGGCCTGGTTCAGCACCTCACTTGCGGCGCGGACGAGCGTTGCTGCTGCGGTGGGGTCTCGGCGGGCCGGGCCTAGCATGGCGGCGGCCTGGGTCAGCGTCACACCTGCAGCGCGGATGAGGGTCGCGGTGGCTGCCGGTTCTCTGCGGGCCGGACTGGGCGTTGCTGCAGGGACCGGGTCTTGGTGGGCCGAGCAGGGCATCGCTGCGGCGGCCGGGGCTTGGCGGGCCGCACCTGGCGTGGTTGCGGCCTGGCTCAGCGTCGCCGCGCCGGGCGCCTCTTCAGGGACTGCGGGCGTGGTAGCAGGGGTCGGGGCACTCGCGCCGGCAGGGGCATCACTGGACTCACCCATCGGTGGCAGCATCGGGGTCTGAGTCGTCACCGCCCGGTCTGGCACTCGGCGCGCGGCTCTCCCCTCATAGGCCTGAACCGCCGCGGTCATCCACAGAAACTCCGTCCATCCCTCTCTAATCAGCCTTCCGACCCTGGCCTCCAGTTGATCGCAGAACTCGGCGAGCTCCCGACACCACCAGGCAGCGGAGCCTGGCTCTGGGTCTCTGCATTCAGACGCCATTTTCTCTAGCCACAAGCTGCTGGCCTCTTTTCCGTTCCGCCGTCTCTGGACGCTTCCGCTCTCTTCACAAGCGAGGTCAGAACTCTGCAGGGGATCTCTGGGTAGCCACACCTCTTCGTGGGCGGTAACTTCTTCCAGCGCGGGCTGCTGTTGTTTTTCAGCGCGCTTTTCATGGTGGCAATATGGCGGCGCTTCCAATTTTTCAAGCGGACCGCCCAGGCACATGGTCACCTGTCTGGACAGGTCTAGTCCTTATCCTGTTCGTGACGCCAGATGTGAAGCCCCACAGGTGTTGTGTCGGTGCATTACCTTCAGGGACTCCACTCAGCTGGATCTGGTCACAGGTAGGAGATCTTCTTCTTGTCGTGACGCCACTCTCAGAATTGCGGTCAGTGGGGACCGCCACTGCAGATTAAGGGATGCCTGGGGCTGATGGTGGGTGCAGTCGGATGTAGTAGCCTCCTGAGAGTGAGGCAAGCCCCAGGGCCCTGTGTAGATGTGTAGAACCACAAGGCGCAGAATAACTCCACACAAGCAGAATGTCTTTCAGGGATTTTACTCACTTTAGATGGCAGGGTGAGTAACCCGGGCGTAGCTGGGATGAACCAGGCTGGAACCAGGTATCCTTCAGGCTGACTTCTGATGGTGACTACCAACTCGCCTTCCTTAGCCCTTGGTGGTTTGGGGTAACCCCGACTTTTAGTCCCTATGGGGGTCACCCAGGGAAGTTGCTGAAGCCTCACTCCCCTTCGTTTGCCGTTTGCTTGTGGCCTGGACCAGCTCACTCCAGCTGCTTGCCTCCTGTGAGCTATGGGCCCTAACTGTGGCTACGTGGCTGCGGCTTTTGTGGTGTTGTGGTGTGGGCTTTGAGGGCCCCACACCGGCAGGTTTAGCAGGGAAAGGTGGATCTATCCCCGCTCCGGGATCTGCCGCCCGTTTGGGCCTGGTTCTCCCTAGCAGTCTCCTTACTTCCCACTCTGTGCTCTCTCCCTAGCTGGAGATGGGTTTCGGGTAGCACTCCTAGGTGACCGTTCTCCCCCGTCGGTAGTCACTGCGCGGACGCTGTCAGACTACAGCAGCCCAGGGGAAGGGGTCAGCTCTCCTCGGAGCTCCCTGGACTCTGCTCTGAACCGGCTCACATCTGGGACCTTCACTGCTGCTCCTGTCAGAGCTTCACTTTCCTGCTCCTCACTCCTCCACACTCTGCTGCAGACTGTTTTCTCCTCCTTCTCTTTTCCCTTTTGTGCCTGCCTACGCCACCTAGCAACCAGATTCTCTTACCACACCCCTTGAGAGGAGATGGAGGCTTTTGGCCCCCTCCACTATTCCAGTGGAGGTGAAGGCTTTTCCCCCTCCTGGGATCCCCAGGGGTCCTCTCATAGGTACATGTGTGAGACCTGATCACTATGCGCCTGTGTAGTCACACCTCGGTCAGCCTTCTGGATTACCTGTATTGTACTGTCCCCAGCATGGGTGCAGTACTCAGTGGTGCCTGACCAGGTCAGGGGCGCCACAGTGGATACAGTATATATTTACAAAGGTTTAAATGACCTGCTTAAATGTATTATTCTTTATGTACTGCTAAGTTCACCCCCAAAAGAAAACAGACAACCCCTAAAAGAATCGCACTTACCAGACCCCAAACAGCTAGACTTGTCAAGTGAATGGGCTCTCACATACAAATCTGCATTGCTGTTAGGTCCCCCTGTATTGTACAGAGGTTGGCTCCCCCAGGTGACTGGAAGCAGTGTCATTCACGTGTAGTGATACTGGTACCCGATCTGTATGTGAGAGCTGCAGTGCAATGCAGCTGGAACAACAAGGGACCTGACAGCAATGCAGCTCTCTGTGTGAGACCCATCCACCACTGGCACTTCTAAACTGTAATTGTTTGAGTGCAATTTTTTTTTTTGGTGGGGGTTGTCTGCTTTCTTTTGGGTGTGTCTGCTTTCTTTTGAGGATGTCTTCTTTCTTTGATGAAAAGTTCTGCTTATTTTTAGAATAGGGCTTATATTTTAAGCATTCTCAAAAAAAAACAATCCCCAAAATCCTACTTGGGCTTATTTTTGGGGGAAACAGAGTAGAACCTGTTAATATAATCACATGATATTATTAATTCAAAGTTAACCTTAATGGGAAGTTCAATGGGAATTCTGCTCCATTGTTGAGGCTTTGAAATTTTAAAATTAAAAAACATAAGCAAGAACAAAATTTCAAATTGTAATATTAACATACAAATAAACAAAACAAAAACAAAATTTAAAAATTTGAAATTTTACAATTTAAAAACAAACAAAACAAAAACAAAATTTGAAAATTTGAAATTTTAATACTAGAAAACAAATAAACCAAACAAAAACAAAATTTGAAAATTTAAAATTTTAAAATTAAAAAACAAATAAACAAAACAAAAACAAAAATTTGAAATTTTTAAATTAAAAAACATAAATAAAACAAAAACAAAACTTGAAAATTTGAAATTTTAAAATTAAAAAACAAATAAAGAAAACAAAAACAAAAATTTGAAAATTTGAAATTTTAAAATTAAAAAACATAAACAAAACAAAAACAAAATTTGAAAATTTGAAATTTTAAAATTAAAAAACAAATAAACAAAACAAAAAAAAACAACTAAAATCAGGGTAGCAATTTAAAAAAGTATAAAAAAAAGTTATACTGTAGTTGTTTGATAGGTACAGACAAAAAATTGTAAAAACTGTACTAGTCAATAATCCCAGAATGCTTCCAGAGAAAGGGGTTAATATAATCTTTTTAAACTATAACTAAATCACCCAAGAACATTTAGCAAATCTTACAGAACACGCTCATAAATCAAAGTCATTCAAAGCTGGAAAATTCCTTTAAGTGTTTAGCTAAGCTCCATTTACAACTTAAGTCTCACACTATCAGACTCGATGACTTCATAAATCAGAGCTCCACAAGGAAAACAATTATAAAAGTTTTAATCAATGACTAGAATTTGCTCTTAATTTCTACACCGGCTTGTTGTACTTGAAAGGGTCATTGGAGACGTTTCGTAAATACAATAAAAATCTATGTAACTTATTGTTTGTATTTTATGTTTTGTTATTTCATACGCATGTGTAAAATCTTTTGTGGTTTTCCTTACAGTGGTGTCTTTATTCTTGTGATATGTCTTTAATAACTAATTCTGCTTGTCAACTTGCCAAGATAGATTTCCTTTAGGCGGACTTAAAAGTGATTTTGTCCCGTTCCCTGCATGGATTGAAATGATCTCAGAACAGCAAACATTAAACTTCCCTCTAGACCGTTGGATTTTCTGAAGTGTTATAATAACATTAAAAGGATAACAATATTTAAATATATATGATATAAAAATGTATGATCAACATCATAAAAATCTTTGTGCTTGAGCGTGGGATAACATCTGCTTCCTAATGTGCTACTAAGAGTGAAAAGCAGAATATTTCAACTATTAGATGTGATGTGTTTATTTGTATATAGAGTTATGATAAATTTGTGCAAAATTTTAAATTTGTGGAATATTTTTGAAATCATGTTTAAGTTAATGGGGTTTAAACGGATGGGACTGAATGAAAGGGTCCTTGGTACACAGCCAGAACCTTCTGACTCGTGAATTTTCATAACATGGAATGGTTTGTTAAAATTTTGAAATAATATTCATTACACTTTTACTAATGTTTATTCCTTAAAATTAAATTGCAACTTTTTGTACAAGGGACATGTGAATATAAAGTTTATACCTTTTTCAATTTCATGCCATTCTTTCCACTTTTCTAACAAATAAGTAAACCTTAGAAGAGGGATTTATAATAATTTATATCAAAAATTGTCTTAAAGAGAATTAACCAGCGGGATTTTGCAATATGAAGTAAAGGCAGTGCCATACAGCAGTAAGATGCTGAATGCAGGCATATCTGTTATAGAAAGATTTGATGCTTGGTTGATTATATATGTTTAATCAAAGTTGCAGAAAAGCACTGCACTTTGATTGATCTGTGCAACATGGGCGGGTCCTTGTGGTTTGGGTCCTCGATGTTTATTCCATCCTCCTGGCTTGCCCCCTTTTCTTTATTTGAATATTGCGCGATGCTGCCGTTGCTGTTGTTAGCGGTGTGTGCGCATTGCCACAGTACTCACTAAAATAGTGTCCGCGCATGCATGTACTGCGATCTCTTTCACCATTTTATTGAACACACTGCAGTGAAAACTATGAGAAACATCGGTGTGCGCACAATTTGTTTTTTACATCTGCGCATGTGCCGATGGTTGTCAGTGATTTCCCTGGCCAATCACAACCATTTCAATACGTGGCATGGGTGCAATGGCTCTCGAAGTGCCCACAGTCTTAAAGCTCACTGACTGTCTGCTCTACAACCTTTCAACAAGAACGTTACAATTTAATTCTATTCATGGGAATTAGAAACTCCATATCAGGACAGAAAAAATCTAGACACTATGAGCATATGTCAACTATGCAACCCAAGAAATCACAAAAAAATTGCATGACATTTCACTATACAGTATATAGTGCACCAAAACCCAAGGATACTTAAGTTAAGCCCTAGGTAAGAAAAGATTCATGTAGAGTGTATTTTAATAAAAAGTTAAATCTTTATTGAGATACAGATACATTTGAGCAACAGGGAAAAACTCCTGAGTAGAGATGAGCGAACCCAAACTGAAAAGTTGGGTGCTGAACACCGAACACAGACTTTTGACTGTACCTGACATTCCTGTTCGAGTTTGTCACTCGAATAAAGCTTGTTGAAAGGTTGTAGAGCAGCCAGTTAGCAAGCTTTTACTGTAGACCGTGGGCACTTCCGGAGCCATCGCAGCTATACCAAGTATTAGCATGGCTGTGATTGGCCACGGAAATCACTGTAAAAAAAACAATAATGAGCAAAAATGGTAGTAAGAACAGAACAGTTATACATACCATGTTTTCCGGTAGATCACAGGCAGACTTTCTTCTTGGCCCGATAATTAAGGTTCATCAATATTCACTGCTTTTCCTGCCCACCCTCTGTACCAGTGTCTGTTATTGGCTGCAAACTGTTATACCCCCACCCTGTGTCTGTGTCAATTATTGGTTTAAGTCAGTTTGCTGCATAGTAGTGTAAGGGTATGTACCCATGATCAGGACTCACTGTGTCCTGGATGCAGCGGGTCCTGACCTGAAGGGCTGAGTGTCTCCTCCGCAGGTTAATGCAGGAGACCAGAGCTGCTTGTACCCAAAAACAGGCTTCAATGCACTGCGGTCTCTTGCTTGTGTTCTCCCTACGGAGGACAAATGTAATTCTGAAGCAAATAATTGACATGCTGCGGCCTAGAAAGCCGCACCACAGGTCAGTGTTTTCTGTGGAAAAACAAGCACAGTGGGCGCGGGATTTCTCGAAATCTCATGCACTGTGCTCGTACTGCATAACGCAGCATTTTGGACTCAGCTGAAGCATGCTGCATCCAAAATGCAACAAACACTGATCGTGGGCAAGCAGCCTAAAAGAAATAATTTTCAAAAATGATGTCGCTTTCACTATATTTTGTTTAAACCAAAATATCCCAAACCACTATAACCTCATTAAAAAGTTTCTTTATTGATGGCAATTTAAAAACATAAACACAGACGATATTAAAACAAAAGTAAACCAATGAAGGCTGAGGGAGCAGACACCACACCATAAATAACATTCATTATATCATAGGGACTGATTACACTATCTCCCGAGTGGCTGGCGGGGGAGTAGTGCTACACTTGATTATGGCAGCAGGTCTGTTATGGGACATTTGAACTGAGCATTGCAGTGGGTAATTCAGTATATGGGTTATTTTCTCCATTTTTTGGTTACCTCCCACTGCATTGTGTCCTTAGTAATAAGGTTTGGTGATCTGTGAACTGATATGGGACATTTGAACTGAGCATTGCAGTGGGTAATTCTGTATATGGGTTATATTCTCCATTTTTTGGTTAACTCACACTGCATTGTGTTCTTAGTAATAAAGTTTGGTGATCTGTGATCAATTTTGGGTCTTTAGCTTGGCATTCTATGACCCTTTATGTGTAATCAGTCCCTATGATATAATGAATGTTATTTATGGTGTGGCGTCTGCTCCCTCAGCCTTCATTGGATAACTTTTGTTTTAATATCGTCTGTGTTTATGTTTTTAAATTGCCATCAATAAAGAAACTTTTTAATGAGGTTATAGTGGTTTGGGATATTTTGGTTTAAACTGATTGTTGGTATATCCCATTTAGGATTAATTCTTGGTGACTTATGGTCAAATCTTCTAATTTTGGGTTTCACTATATTTTGATAGCTAGTGTTGGTAAAATATACATCTACTGGCTGCAGCCACCACTTGTGAGCTTTACCATGGCTGGATATCAAAATAGAGGGAAAAAAATAGACATTGTTCCCTCCCTTAGTTTTGATATCCAGCCACAGTAAAGCAGACAAGTGGGGGAGGTAATTATCAGGCTGGGAGGAGCATGAGAGCCATGACAGCTGTGATTTGTCAAAAAATGAGAGCGGCTATCAAGCCCTAGATTAGTAATGGGAGGCGTCTATGAGACCTCCTCCATTACTAATCCTCTAAATGAAAAGAAAAAGCACAAACACCTAAAAAAATACTTTATTTGAAATAAAATACACAAACACTCTTTCACCCTTTTATTAACCCTCAAAATACCAACATAATCCATATGAAGTCCCACGACTATCCCAGCTCTGCTACATACTGAATCCGCACTTGCCACTGTCCCCCACCTATTACCGCAGGTAAACTCACCCAGGTGAACTTATTGAACTCAGTGACCTCACCTCAGGTGAACTTATTGTTTTTTTGCCAAGACATGCAGATTTGGTGCTGGAATTTATGCATCAAATTCTTGCACCAAATCTGGATCTTTTGGCAAAAAATGGAGGTGGGGGGTCATCGAAGCCTCTAATTACTAATCTAGGATGGTAGTTGACAAATCACAGCTGTCATTAACCCCTTAAATTGCTAGCATTAGGGAAATAGGGATGAGCTGGGTAAAGCGCTGGAATTGTCGCATTTAATGCAACGATTCTGGGCAGCAGCTGGCTGGTATTTTTAAGCTGGAGGGCTAATAACCATGGCTCTTCTCATCCTGATAGTACCAGCTCCCACCTTTCTGCTTTACCATGGTTTTATATCAAAACTGGGAGGATGCCAATGTCTTTTTTTTGCACCTCTATTTTGATATCCAGCCACGGTAAACCTCACAGGTGTATGTTTTATCCGTGCTGGCTATAAAAATATGGCGGGAGCCTATGTCAATTTTTATTATTATTTATATATTTATTTTTACACTACTATACAGCAGACTGACTGCAACCAATTCCAGACTTGGACACAGAGTGAGAGGCGTGTATAGCAGTCTTTAACCAATCACAGACACTGGCACAGAAGGTGGGCAGAGGAAGCAGTGTATATTGATGGACCTTAATTAGCGGGCCTGGAAGAGAGTCTGACTGCTGTGTGATCCTCTGGGAAACATGGTATGTATACCCATCCTGCTTTTACTACCATTTAACATCCATTTGCACCCCCTAGTACTTACTATGGCTATTTTACAGCCCCGAAAGCAACGTCCTCATTCACTTGTATATGGTTTATTTTTTGGGTTTAATTTAGGCGTCAAATTTGCTTTCTGATCCCATTTTTTTTTTCCGTGCTGGTCTGGTGAGCCTGATTATCCACGGGTTCGCTCATCACTACTCCTGAGAGGAGACATGTGGTGTGCAGAAGACCCAGTACACCGTACAGAGTTGGATCCTGGAAGTCACTGGTGGTAGGGGCCGTGCTCGGTGCCTGGCGCACACATGAAGTAGAATAGGGGCACACAGTGTCTGGGTGTGCAGGGGTTAACACTGCTAGGTTACCATCCCCTCTTTGTAGTGTTGTCAGATGATATTACCCCATTTCGTTGGTGTAGTGGAGAGAAACAGGAGAGCCAGGAGACATTTTAATGGTGAAACAGGTGGTTCTTGACTTGTTAAAGAGCCATAAGGAACACAGCCATGATGGGAATAACATGCTCAGATGGACACAGCTTCACAGATAGACAGATAGCAACATATTTAGGAAAACCATCAAATATGAGGTGTTGCAGACAGTGAGAGCAGTCAGAGCCTATCTGCTGACCAAGCTGACACAATAGATTCAGTCCATACTTATTTGAACACAAGTAGTCTTGGTATAGTGACCACTGCGAAACACATTGACCCGTTTGGCCCTGTACCAGGAAGATGGAGGTCCTCTGCATATCCTGTTCCACCTGATTAACGTGCTGCCTAAGTAATTTGCTGTTGTTTCTAGCCATAATGAATGTATCTATGACATGTTTGCCAGATGAGGATTGTAAGTGTTCTATCTACTTTTGTACAGCAAATTTGATTACCAGTAAAGAAGTGATTGCTTCATTAACAACTTCTGGCTTATTCCTCTAAAAAATCAAGGATGCTAACCTGTCCCAAGAGCTGTATGCAGGATGAGAGTGATAACAGTTCCACCCAGAGCATGTGCACCCACACAAGAACTCATGAGGAAGTACATGAAACACGTGTTGGGACTTGTCCCCACGTACGTCCACATGTGGCTATAATACCTCCGGTAAGCTATCCTGCATAATTGCTGTTGGGTATTTGACACCCCTTGTATACTGGATTTTTCTATCCAGGTCTCTGACTTTGTTCAAATTGACCTCTTTTGAGGTGTGTTTCCTGTAATACATATATTTTTTCCCTCCCTTTACTTTTTTGATTACTATACAGCGATTTTTTAGTATTTGAGCAAGCCTTATGTGCCTTGCATGTGGCCATATGTGGGGATTTTTTTCACCCTTTTTGTCCTTGTCCTGTCTACCCATATTTTTGTACATCAAATCTCTTGCATTTTTTTGATACGATTAATAAATTATAACTTTTACTACTCTAGTGCTGCTTTGTGTCATTTTTTGGCTTAGGGATATATTTATTCATATAGGCAAATCTAAAGACTTTTTGGTCCTTTTGTTTTTCTACATTCATCAGTGCATGGATCACCTCTCCGTTTGACAAAAAAGAAAAACGAAAAAGGGGAACTAGCCAATAATTCCGCCAAACAATGGGAGCATTATATATCCAACATATACTGGTGAGGAATGCCTTATGTACAACGCTTATCATGTGGAAAACTAGACAATGTCGGTCTTATGCCAGTTCTTTATTTAACCATCACAAAGCCTCTCTGGGTGACCAGCTGACTATTTAGTGTTATATATTACCAGACAAAGGGACATTGAACTGTCATTTGTTTTTTTTACAACGGCGAGATAATGAATATGATTAAAATGCCTTCTAGACTGAATCCAACCTGCTGCATCTGCTGCTCCATAATCCAGCAGTAATTCTACCAATGTTGCGACACTGGGGGGTCAGCAGCTGTGTACTGGGATATTGTCCAGAAATTAAAGGGGTATTCCCATCTCCAAGATCCTATCCTAATAAGTAGTAGGTTTAATAACAATAATATTTGCAAATATCTACAAATAGAAATGTAGAATAGGTCTCCTGATATAGCCAAAAAAAAGTCCGGTTCGCGTCTGGACTTGAATTTGAACATGAGCCTGGACACCGAACCCCATATAAGTCTATGGAGACCCAAATTTTAGTACTATTAAATGGTGTTAGTAAGGGTTAGGGGGCTATAAAAGTAAGCAGAATAGAGATTAGAGCAGGACAATTATACTTACTGAGTATCCACGAGGCTGTCACACTGCTTCCATGTCCCGCTCATTAACTTTCTGAAATATGCACTGATTCCCCCGTCCATCCTCTCTGAAAGTGTGTTTGATTGGTTGCAATCAGACTGCTATGATTGGCTGTGTAGTGTAAAAATAAATAAATAATTGGAAAAAATGGTGTAGAGTCCCCCATATTTTGATATGCAGAGCAGATAAAGCAGCTGTGTTCGTTATCTTTGCTCTGTATCAAAATTCGAAGAACCCTATGTGGCTTTTTTAAAATTATTTAGTAAATCATTAAAAAAAGGAGTGTGCAATCCCCCCACAATTTTGATACCCAGCCAAGATAAAGCAGACAGTTGAGGGTTATTGGGGATTATAGGTCCCTTCCCAGCCTAAAAATTGCAGCCCTTAGCTGACCTAGAATTGTTGCATCCATTAAAAGCGCCAATCCTGGCACTTTACACGACACATCCTAATTGCCCTGGTGCAGTGGAAATCAAAGTAGTATAAGGGGTTAATGATAGTGTGATGCCCCTGGACTATATCAGGTCATCACAGGGTATTGTACAATCTGCCCTCCCGTGCAATATCCAACTCCTTGGTTATGGGTCCCCAACTACATGGTATTGCCTACATCAGCTAATCAAAATCCTAGGTACACTCTGCACCACACCCATCAGACACATCAGTGGACGGCCTGAGTGGAATAGGGTTGCCCACTTGGGGGGTTGGTTAGGGGAGGTCAGGAGTGTCAGGAGGTGTAGACAGTTGTGTGTTGGAAATGAAGGGGAGAGGAGGTCAAGAGCTGAGCTCCTGGGAAGCCATCTAGGTAGCAGACGGTGGTCTGGGCCTAGAAGGAGCTGGACCCCCGGTCGCAGGGGATCGTGGCAAGGGGCACAGGTCTGTCGAGGAGGACAGCCGTTGGACTTGCACCATCACTGGGCTGGGACCAGGGCATGACAGGGTACGTGGACACTAGGTCAGGGAGTAGCTTCAGGCAACCTGACAATTTACCCGACGAGAACGGAGCCTTCAAGATCCGCTCTCCATCCGCTCCAAAATCGGGGTACTAGCGCAACGAGGGGGATAGGACTTTCCACTCAAACAGTCCATAAAATTCCAAGCGTGAACCCTAAGAGCAAGCTCCCACACTTAGCCATAGTGGGGAGCGGGACTTGACTAGTTCCACACTACTGGGACCAACAGAGAAGTAACTTAGTGCCAGGAGGAAGGTCACAGATCCCCAGGCAGAACTGTGACGACATGGACTCTCATGGGTTAAAGTTTCTTAAAATTCAGCCAGACAGCATGATAGATTGTCTATAGACGGGGGAGAAGTCCCTCATTGTTTTTACAAGACTCTTGTTGACTCAATGTAATTGTGTTGGCCACTGAAAGCCAGACGTATTGTTCTCCAGACTTTTCCAGTAACCATTGTATTGTAGTTGTGTATTGCTAATGTGATTACCTTAGTAGCCATTGTTGAGTCTGTGACTTGCAGACTCCATGTAGATATCTTCAGTCTTTCTGTAGACATCATTTGGATGAACATTGTCCAAGCAGCTTGAGATTCATCCAATGGGAGAGGCGCTCTTGTCCAACCAATCGATGAGGACGCAGTGTATCCAAGTGGAAGGCTTTGGCTATAAAAGGGATTTCTTTAAGCCACCAGGTTGTTGATGGATGCTGATGGATCCAGTCTAAGCTCTTCGGAGCTGACTAGAGGATCAGGATATCTTATGGCTTCAATCTAGGGACTCCGGTTCCGGTTGGAGACCATATCCACAGCCTAGGGATTTCGACTCCGGCTGCCAGGATTGTATCATCATACCAGGACTACCTAAGGAGGACACTCAGGTTGGGACAGTTCAGTCACCTGTTACAGACTTTGCAGACCTCAGCCAGCTTCCTAAATCTGGCATTATTCCTTTCTCAGTGGGTGCCCGCCAAAAGCGGGGTGCTGCTGGATTGGAGTAAATAGCCCTGGAACCTCTGAGGCATGGACATTCTAAATCCCTGGTGAGCCAGCGGAAGGGTGAGACTTTGTTGCCTGTTACATTTGTGTGTTTTGCTGGTTATGTGTTATGTGCCGTTAATTGTTTGGGGATCCAATAAAGTCTAATTATTGTGGTTCCCTCACCCTGTGTTGTCTGAGTAGTGTTACGCCCACGGTTAAGGAGGCCGGCGTTTAGTTGGGATGAGCCCTGAGCCACGCTGTCTTTCTAAAGGCGGCGGGTTTTAGTGGACGAGAGCACCCACTGAGCCCCGTGTCTCCACAATTGGTGGCAGCAGTGGGATACTATTCAGCCTGGTTTACCCAGGGGAGCTGCAGCGGACTGGTGTTTTCGGACACCGTCCAGGGCTCAACAACCAGGGAGGCACATAAGCATACCCAGCAGGCCATAGGGGAGGCATTCAGGTTTCGGACGCTGCCATGTCCAACCCCACCAGCTCAGGCATGGGACAAGGACAAGAGAGGAGTTACGACCGCAGCAGTAAATGGATGCTACAGGATCTGTGCCAGAGGCGAAAGAATATCTACTGGAACGCTGAGACTCGATCAGACTTGATCCAGAAATTAGTCCGTTGGGATGCCCAGAATGATGCACAGGACGATGAGGATCCCGCCGATATTGACCCAGAGGATTTAAACTGTGTGCCACATCATGGATCTAGTGACAATCGGGAATCAACTTTGTCCAAAATGGCCCAAGCCATAGCATTGTTGGATGCATTGGGGCCTAGATCCTCAAGAGAAGAGAAGGCTTGGGTTCTGGAATATGTTTATGGCATTCCAGCTGCCGTACTGCTAGCACCAGCTGGTCGAGAAGGATGGTACCGCTACCCAGCATAAGCTGCGCCAAAACAAAGGACTACAAACAGGGCCTGTGACTCGCCCAATCTATGGCGCTGTTATACATGTGGGGGCGCCATGGACATAAAGATAAAGATTGTCTCCAAAACCGAGACCGCATGCTTGGAGCCCATCTACAAGCTCAGCCGGTCAAGAGCCAGGGACTACGAGACACTGGTTCCTCCATTACCCTGGTAAGCCCAGTTATTGTTTCCCCAGCAGACCCTGTACCAGATTCCCAATTATCCATCTCCCTGGCAGAGGGCCAGCGCTCAGACATTCCTCTGGCATGTGTACAGTTGGACCTAAGGACTGACCAGGGAGAGGTCTAGGTGGAGCTTGTGGATAGCCTCCCCACACCTGGTATTTTGGGGACCAACCAGGAAGTGATTGATGTGGGGATTGTGAACAGCCTCCCCATACCTGTCATTGTGGAGACTGACCAGAGCAAGGCTGATGTGGAGCTTATGGACACCGTCCCCACACGTTATTTCGGGAAAGGACCAGGGAGAGGTTGATGTGAGACTTGTGAACAGCCTCCCCACACCTGTCATTGTGGAGAGTAATCAGAGCAAGGCTGATGTGGAGCTTATGGACACCGTCCCCACACCAGTTACTTTGGGGTGTGACCAGGAAGAGGTCCATATGGAGTTTATGGACAGCCTCCCCACACCTGTTGTTTCGGGGACTAGCCAGGAGGAAGTTGAAGTGGGGTTCATAGATGGCCCCACCAAGCCTGTTGTTTCGGATACCACTCAGAGGGAAGTGAAAGTGGGGCTTGGGGATTACCTGCTCACACCAGTCATTTTGGAGAATGACCTAGGACAAGGACTATCCAGTCAGTTTGAAGCAGCCATCACCCACTTCCAAGCCAAGCAGGACCCTGATGTGGATCTTTCTAACATCTTTTCCAAGGATAATTCACATTCCCAGTCTCCAGCATCCACTTCTGAGCCAAGAAACGTGAGTAAGCCTAACCACACTGTGGCTATTGACTGGGGAAAGATTGATAGTAAGAAATGTATGCAAGCCCAACTCATCGACCCCACCTTAGTGCTTGTCCGCAATATGGCTGCTCAACGTGGGGGAGGTAATCAGAGGGAGGTGTATAGATGCGATCCTCTGTTGCTGACCTCACCATTAAAAAGGACAATGCCGTTAAGAGGAGAAGGATGATCGGAAGCCTATCATGTCTGGCTAATATTAAGAAGGGAAAGGAATGTGACGACATGGACTCTCATGGGTTAAAGTTTCTTAAAATTCAGACAGACAGCATGATAGATTGTCTATAGACGGGGGAGAAGTCCCTCATTGTTTTTACAAGACTCTTGTTGACTCAATGTAATTGTGTTGGCCACTGAAAGCCAGACTTATTGTTCTCCAGACTTTTCCAGTAACCATTGTATTGTAGTTGTGTATTGCTAATGTGATTACCTTAGTAGCCATTGTTGAGTCTATGACTTGCAGACTCCATGTAGATATCTTCAGTCTTTCTGTAGACATCATTTGGATGAACATTGTCCAAGCAGCTTGAGATTCATCCAATGGGAGAGGCGCTCTTGTCCAACCAATCGATGAGGACGCAGTGTATCCAAGTGGAAGGCTGTGGCTATAAAAGGGATTTCTTTAAGCCACCAGGTGGTTGATGGATGCTGATGGATCCAGTCTAAGCTCTTTGGAGCTGACTAGAGGATCAGGATATCTTATGGCTTCAATCTAGGGACTCTGGTTCCGGTTGGAGACCATATCCACAGCCTAGGGATTTCGACTCCGGCTGCCAGGATTGTAACATCATACCAGGACTACCTAAGGAGGAGACTCAGGTTGGGACAGTTCAGTCACCTGCTACAGACTTTGCAGACCTCAGCCAGCTTCCTAAATCTGGCATTATTCCTTTTTCGGTGGGTGCCCGCCCAAAGCGGGGTGCTGCTGGATTGGAGTAAGTGGTCCTGGAAGCTCTGAGGCATGGACATTCTAAATCCCTGGTGAGCCAGCGGAAGGGTGAGACTCTGTTGCCTGTTACATTTGTGTTTTGCTGGTTATGTGTTATGTGCCGTTAATTGTTTGGGGATCCAATAAAGTCTAATTATTGTGGTTCCCTCACTCTGTGTTGTCTGAGTAGTGTTACGCCCACGGTTAAGGAGGTCGGCGTTCAGTTGGGATGAGCCCTGAGACATGCTGTCTTTCTAAAGACGGTGGGTTTTAGTGGACGAGAGCACCCACTGAGCCCCGTGTCTCCACAAGCACCATTGGGGACGGGACCTGAACAAGCTCCCCTCAGCGACAGCGGTATCCAGAACTTTGGTTTATTCAGTTGACGGTGTCAGTTTAATGGACTGAGTGAGTGCGAAAGTGACCCCTCTGCACCCAATGGCACTCCCCAAACACCATCACCGAGTTCCGGGGCATTCCCCATACCTGTGGAAGGTTATATCACCTGGCTGCCCCATTCCATTGCCCTCGGGTACTCCCAACTGCAGCGGTGGCACTCCATATTACCACATACCATGGGTGGTGTCACGAACTTTAACACAATCCCCTGTAAATATCCCCTTCATTTGAGTGGCCGCACGACCCCTGGGTCCAGAGACTACCCAAGCTACCGCAGATCCGGATCCCCGCAGCCCGGCTACTGGCACGGGGGCGGCACAATAGCTGGGAATTATTAAAAAATTCTAGATGTCATCAAGCCGAGGTTAGTAATGGAGAGGTGTCTTTGAGACCTCCCATTACTAATTGTGTAAGTAAAAAGAAAAAAGCACAAAACACACAGAAAAATCCTTTAGAGCATTAAAAGGGCAGCAAAGTAGGGGGACACATCTACTATAAGTTTCTTTTTACTATTTATTGGATGTGATAAGTCCTAAAAGTATATTGAGTGAATGTTGATTGTTTTTGTTAAATCTGACACAACTGTTTTTTTAAAGGATTTGTGAAAAAAAGTCTAGGGGTGAAGTGTTACCTTTTGAAGAGCACCAAGCTGACTTACAGAGCTATAGAAGCCAAGTAATACTCATTGGGAAAAATAAAATGCTAATTAATTTTCCAACCTGAAGCTATTTTTTTCTCTAGTGACATCTATTGGAGGAAGCCAGTAGCCAGCCTTTGATTTCTTCGTTAAAATGCCACATTTCTCAAAATACTTTTAAGACATTGTGCGAAGAATAGATAGCTGAAAGTAACGATCTATCATTGGATTAGCCATCATAACTGTGCATTACGCTGACTCCTGATGATTTTAGTTTTAAAAGTTCAATGCTCTAACCATTTCACCCAAAGGGAGATTTTCCATTTTTCGTTTTTGTTTTTTCCTCCCCTTCTTCCAAGAGCCATAACTTTTTTATCTTTTTAGTCAATATAGCCATATTAGGGCTTATTTGTTTGTGGGACGAGTTGTAATTTTGAATTATCCCATTCATTTTACTATACAGTGAACTGAAAAACGGGAAAAAATTCAGTGTGGTCAAATTGCAAAAAAAGGGCAATTGCATGATTGTTTTTTAGATTTTTTATTTACCGTGTTAATAATATGGTAAAACTGACCTGGGAATACAATTTCTCAGGTCAGTATGAGTTTGTCGATACCAAACATGTATAGTTTTACTTTTATCTAAGTAGTGAAAACAAATTCCAAAATTTGTAAAAAAAAAAAATTGCGCTTTTGTCACCAATTTCCGAGACCCGTAGTGTTCTCATTTTTCAATATCTAGAGCTTAATGATGGCTTATTTTTGTGTCTTCAGCTGATGTTTTCAATTTTACCATTTTTGCATAGATGCGATGTTTGGATTGCCTGTTTCTGCATTTTAATGCAATGTTGTGGTGATCAAAAAAATGTAAGTTTTGCATATGTAATTTTTTTCTCACTACGCTGTGTACTAATCAGTTTAATTGATTCTATATTTTGATAAATCGGGCATTTCTGAACTTGTACCAAATATGTGTTTATTATTATTATTATTATTATTATTATTATTATTATTATTATTATTGTTTTATTTTAACCTGGGCAAAAGGGGGTGATTTGGTTTTTTTTTGTTTTTTTTTTATATTTTTCAAACACTTTTTTTTTACTTTTTTAGAATTTTTATTGATTTTACTAATCCCATCAGGGGACTTTATGCCTGCACAGTCCGATCGCTTCTTCTAATCAGAATGATGCATTCAGCATCACTCTGATCAGCAGAAATGCTGGGTTACTGTAAGTGCTGGTACACTGCCAGCACACACTGGAAATGAGTCATGACAGTATCTTACCCTGCTCTGTCATAGCACCCCATTGGTGCCACAGGGCTGCTGATGGCAGTGGTGAACAGTGCGATCCCCGCTGGAGTGCATTAGATTGCGCTGTCAGATTTTGACAGCGCAATCTAATGGGTTAACAGGTGCAGGGGTATCGGAGATCCACCAGCACTTGTTAGCTGCACATGTTTACTGATCAGATCAGCAGACATGTGTGGGGATGAATCCGGACTCGCCGCATGAGACCGCGTTAACTGGAGGGAGGTAACCTAGGACGCATATATATGTCCTAGGTCATGAAGAGGTTGTCGGGGACATTAACATTTCCTTAGGATAGGTCATCAATGTTTGATTGGTGGGGGTGTGATACCCAACACCCATTCCAATCCCCTCCTCCCAGACCAAAACTACTCAGTTGCTGAGCTGCTCTGTGAATGGTCTAGTGACCACAGCCGGGTACATTCACGCTCTAAGGCCTAAGCCACACGGCATGAAAATCTGAGCGAGTGGAATGTGATAAAACATCGCATTCCACTTGGACCAATATTAACCTATGTGCCAGCACCCATGAGCGATTATTTTCTGAGCCCTAATCAGACCGAGAAAACAGTTGCAGCATGCTGCGGGTGCAATGCGATCCTTGTTTCTCTCGCATCCATTCAAGTCTATGGGGCAAGAGAAAAATTGCACTCCACTCGCAGTACACCGGTGTACCGTGAGTCCAGTGCGAGAATGGCAATAGCTGGCAATGGAGGAGAGAGGGAGATAAATCCCTCCCTCTCCTCCGCAGCACCGGCCCGCCTCTCCTCAGTGCCGGCCAGCACTCCTCAGTGTCGGCCCGCCCCCCGCAGCTGTGGTTCGATTGCATGATAGAACCTCAGTCGCAATGACACTTACATGATACTCGGCTCCTGCTGTGCTGCCAGCGTGAGCCAAGTGTCATGCGAGGATTGCAGTAGTCCCCATGTGGCCCCGGCCTAATGATTTTTGAAGGGGTGGAAATGGGGTGGAAATGGGGTGGAAATGCATTTCTTAGCCATGGCCATTGTACAGTTGACTACGCTGTGTTCTGCAGTGCTGTAACTGAGTAGTTTCAGCCGGCTGCGGCACCATGAACAGCTAATTAGCGGGTGTGCAGGTTGTTGCACCCCCACCAATGAGACATTGATGATCTAACCTAAGGACAGGTCATCAAAGTTTAAATCCTTGACAACCCAATTAATTACCCCTGTGGTTCCGCTGCAGGGGAACTTAACACTCGCTAATAGGTTTTCCTACAACTGTTTGCTTAGAGCACATAGAGATCAGCAAACAACCCCTTTAAGTATTCAAACAGAGAATACGACAAGAAATGCACTAAAAAAACCCCACAATAACATAATAAACTTTTCATAAGCAGGGCTTTTATTCTCCACTGTACATGTTGTAGAATTCATAAATCGTATAATCTGTTATTTCCGCTGACGTCGGCTCCTTATTTCATATGTTTACTATAAAAATAACTAAAACTAAATGCAGCAGTAGTTCTACAATTCTGTCCTGAGGCAAAATTGTTACAGAAACATGGAAAAGACATGGTAATAGAATTTAATATATCCTTAGAATGGCTGACATTAACATACGGAAGACAAAAGGCAATTATGTCATTTGTAACAGGAATGCCACACAGAAAAAAGCTGGCAAAAGTCCAGAATGTGCAGAATGTTACAGGATAAAGGAAGCCAACAAAATTGTGTTTTCTTTGAATATGTGTGGAAATGTTTGCTCGAATGCTTAGGTTTTGAATGTTCCTTCCACTAACATCTATTAGGCCGTGTTATATGCTTGCCAAACTCTTTCGAAACTTCCTGGAGCTTTAGCGTTAGACCTCCTGGACTCCTAGAAGCCACATCTCCCAATCCTCAAAGTTACTTACCTTGTCCTTGCCAACCATGACCTTCATGGTGGTAGAGCTGTCTGTATGAAAACCCGATTGATCTCTGGAAAGGTGAGGACTAGATAGATACAGTATAAATGTAGGGATGTCGTGGGGGCAATAGCAGTAATTTTATAATTTTCCTGGAGATTGCTTTAAACAAGATATTATGCCACCACAACCTCTTTCCAGTTTCCGTATTAGGGTTTATGTTCATCATAGATGACATTTTCTCACTCAGGATTTTTTTCTATTAGCCAGAGTGGAGAGAAGTTAACAAACATGTTAGGACCAGGAGGACGGGTAGGCCCAGGAGGTGGATCCACTGGGCTGAACACCTCACCGAAGGCAAGGTGCCCGGTAGCCGGAGCACTACGGGTAGCAGGACAGTCCGTACAGAGGAGTGGAGTGAAGAAGTCCCTGGGACCACGGAGTCTCTGAGGGTAGTCCGGGTGACGGAGCTCAGGTTCGGAGGCCGAGATGATGTCAGGCAGAATCCGGAACCAACGGAGCGAGGAGGTGGGTCACCACACGGATCCAGGTATCGGAGATGGTAGGGACTGACGAGATGGCAGACAGTCACCGTTCGGGGTTCTGGAATCGTCAGGACCAGTTGGCGGGACAGGAGCGGCTCTACAAGAGAGATAGGTGAGTACGAGACAATGGCACAGGGAGACCTGACTCCTAGCTTAGCAAACACGAAGAACAGGCCCCGCCCACTTGGAAAGGAACCCCCTATATACCCTGTACCTGCATCTTCAATATCCTGTTGGAGGACGCTGGCCCTTTAAGAAAAGGTCAATGACCGCGCGCGCGCCCTAATCCGCATGCGCGAGGCCCGGGTGCCAGAAGCCAGAGCAGGATGCGGTGTACAGGAGGCAGGAGTGCCGGGCCGGCTCAGGACAGCAGACTGGCGCCGGGACCGGGGACCGGGTTGCCTGGAAGACGCAGGTGAGGGACCATGGAGGCTGAGGAGCGGGGGACCGGGGAGCGTGGCACGGGAGCGGGGAAGCGAGGTCCGGGAGCGGGGGAGCGTGGCAGAGGAGCCGGGGAGCGTGGCATGGGCACCGGGGAGCATGGCACGGGCACTGCGGAGCGTGACAAAACAGTGGTCTTGATGAAGAGGAGAGCCAGGTGATGGTCGGCAGCGCTTCCCCTTGCTTCATTAAATTTACATGTTCGTGTGATGCTCCCTTTGGGGCATAAGGCATTTTATATTACGTCCAGTGTTACCTTCATCTTGACTTACTGGGTCCTCGTTGCAGACGGTGAGGGTGATACAAAGTAAACACCAATCCGTTGTAAACAAACAGGAACCATTTTATTGTAGACCACACTTCTCTCTTACTTCAGGCCCTCAGGGCCGCTCATGCTGCTGCTGCTCTCTCGGGGTCGGGGAAGGGTGTCTACCTTCCTGGCACTTGCCCTGGTACTATCCTCCAGCAGCTGAGTCCTATCTGTGCTTTCTCCTACTGTAACCTTTCCTTACAGCTGCCGTGTCTCACTCGGACCCTCATACGACGTATCAGCTCCTGACCAGTTCCTGGTCTCGCTGGCGGTTTCTCTATAACCCGACGTCGCACCGATCCTAGGACACTCTACAACCTGTCTGCAGGGTTAGGTGTTGACATATGGGAGGATTCCTCCCTTCCTGGACAGGCACTAGCTTTAGGCCCCGTCTGCACACTAGCACTCCTGATGTTTCACTGACTGCAAACTTCCCTGTGTTTGTGATCCTATTCTGCTCACTCCTCCCGCCTTGTCTCCATCTCCCTGGTAGCCACTCTACTGCTCTCTGTTAATGCTCTATCCTAACAAACTAACTACCACTGACTGACATCCCACTCCTGCACATTTGGTCCCTAGTTACACTACAATAAAGCATCTTATCTCTAACTCTTTATCTACAGTACTTCTAGCTCTACACACTACTCTCCCACCTGACACAGCATGAGGGGCCAGCATTCTACATTACACAGTATGTACAGTACATGCATATAATCAATTACATTTCTTTACTATAAAGCATATAATACCTGCGGCTGCTAGGTGGAGCCGAACCCCATGCCTGTTCTGCTCTGCTACATCTTAAATTATTATATACAATATATTCTTTTATACATTTATAATACAATAGCACATTTATGTAGGAGAGGACGTAGCTCACCCACCTCCTACATTGATGTGGTGAACCTAGCCCATTAATTTATTAAAATGGCCAACAGGTTATTTAGGAGAAAGGTATATAGCCAGACAATTTCCCCCCCTCTACAAAATAAGGATTCAGAAATCAGATAATTGAGAGTCATCAGGGGGTTGGCTCAATTAAGTATCACATACTCACCAACTGTTCTGGTCATTCCAGTTGACCAGAACAGTTCCAAAAAGTTTGCCATGAAAGAGGCATGACATTTTGACATCTACACCCAAGTTTGGACTGTAAAATGGCTATCTCAGTGTATGGGATGCTGAGGATTTATGAGGCCATGATTAAAAAGTCCTACATTTTGACCTGTTCAGAACTGAAGAATTGAAGACATGTCCTTAGGATTGGCCATCAATTTGAGGTCAGTGTAAATCGAACACCTAGCACCCTCATTGATGAGAGGAAATCTACTTCAGGAGAGGCGAGAACAAAGTGATTTACGGAGCAGCGCTCATCAGCCACTCCACTTGAATGGGAGATAAAGCTCAGTATTGATTAGGAGCCACAAAGCAATATATGGGGCTGCTTTGTGTCATTGAATTAAATTGCTTAATCCCACCTGCTGATAGGGCAGATTTCAGCTGATCATTGGCGAGTTACTACTGAATAGTACAACAAAGAAAAAATATTGGGGTTTGTGACCTTTTTCAGGGCTCAGCACCTTTATCTAACCATCTTTCTGTTATAGGTTTTATTGCAAGCTATGCCTGGTTTCCTTTAACTGCCCTAGGTCAGATGGGGCATGGCTTTGCACATTGAGAGGTAGGGCATTAGCAACAGAGACCATCCATATTTACAGTGCCTTGAAAAGCTATTCATACCTCGTGAACGTTTAAGTAGAAAGTATTTGTGAAACGTAAAGGAAATGATGCATGGTCTTCCAATGATTTAAAAAAACAAAAACAAAAAAAAAAAAAACAAAACTGAATATTGTGATGTGCATTTGTATTCAGCCCCCTTTTATCTAATTCTCGTAAAATAAAATCCTGAGGGACCAATTGCCTCTAGAGGTCACAAATTTAATAAATTGAGTCTACCTGTGTGTAATTTATTCTCAGTACAACTACAGCTGTTTTGTGAAGGCCTCAGAGGTTTGTTTGAGAACATTAGGGATCAAACAACATCATTAAAACCAAGGAACTCACCAGACAGATCAGGGATAAAGTTGAGGAGAAGAGTAAAGCAGGGTTAGATTATAAAAAATAGGCCAAGCTCTGAACATCTTACAGAGCACTGTTCATTTTAACATCTAAATTTGGAAGGATGAATACCAATGGATATTAGTGCTTGTGCCCCTATTTATTTTCTCAGCAGCAAAATAATAGCAAAAAACCCTCTATTTGCTGAGAAAAAAGAAAATAATAATAGAAAAAAACTTGTGCTTAGAGAAAAAAGGGATTTATCCAGACCAATAAATAGTTAATAATTTAAAATACTATTAAAATCACATATTTGTATATAGCTGACTATAATTTCCAAATGTCAATACTACTAATAATGCAATTTGGAGGTCACTCCAGCCGGTAGCAAACCCCCCGAGGTAGATACAATTACAGTTAAAAAAAATTAAATTCAGTAAAACAAATAAATTAATTTAAAAATGCATGCAAAGAGGTGAAGGAAGTTCACAATAAATAATTAATTATTAACCCTCTGCGGTGAACCAGCTCTATTATAAGTAGAGTTGAGCGCGGTTCGCGGTTCGAGGTTCTCCAGTTCGCGGCTCGAGTGATTTTGGGGGCTGTTCTACATTGAACTAGAACTCGAGCTTTTTGCTAAAGCTCGATAGTTCTAGATACGTTCAAGAACGGTTCTAGCAGCAAAAAGCAGGGCTTTTTACAGCTACAGTGTGCAGGAGCCATCGCTGGCAGCCTGCCAGAAGCTGGTAACCAAGGTAAACATCGGGTATCCAAGCAAAGCGCATTGGTTAGTAACCCGATGTTTATCCTAGTTACGTGCAGGAAGCCCACACTTCCCCGCTCAGCTCACTCCGCCCCCTCCTGCACGGAGCATGTACACACACACTTACACACACACACACACACACGTCCCCAGCCATGCAGTCCACGACACTGACGTCCTCCTGGCACTCTGCACACATGGTCCCGCTCGGCTTATCTGCGGTGATGAAGTCTCGACCTCAGCGCTGTCACTGTCCTCCATGGCTGCCGCTTGTCACATCACCTTCTCTCGCTTCCGACCCGAGACTGACTAGCGGTGACGTCACGGGCCTCTCGCGATACTTGGCTGTGAAGGCGGCGGTCATTGAACTCAGTGACAGGTGCTGTCAGCAGTGCAGGAGATCAGCGCAGGTAATGTACCTCGCTGACAGCAGCACTTGTCATCCCTGCAGTGACCTGGGCTGACCCATTGATGTTAGCTCAGGTCACTGCACTGCTCTCCCAGCCAATGGGGAACATCCTGCTCTTCATTGACTGGGACAGTGTGGATCGTCATGGCAACCCCTTGGATTACACCAGACCTGGATTTGTTTTTCTTTCTAATAAATTGGTTAAAAAGGGAATGTATTGGGGAGTGTTTTTTCAAATAAAAATGTGTTTGTCGTCTATTTTTTTTTATTACTGACTGGGTTGGTGATGTCGGGTATCTGATAGACACCTGACCTCACCAACCCCAGGGCTTGATGCCAGGTGACATTACACATCTGGTATTAACCCCATATATTACCCCGTTTGCCACCGCACCAGGGCACGGGATGAGCTGGGGCGAAGCACCAGGATTGGCGCATGTAATGGATGCGCCACTTCTGGGGCGGCTGCGGCCTGCTATTTTTAGGCTGGGGAGAGTCCAATAACCATGGACCTCCCTAGTCTGAGAATATCAGACCCCAGCTGTCTGCTTTACCTTGGCTGGTGATCCAATTTTGGGGGGACCCCTACGTGTTTTTTTTTTAAAATTATTTATTTAATTTAAAATAACAGCGTGGGGTGCCCTCAGTTTTGGATTACCAGCCAAGGTGAGGCTGCCAGCTGTGGTCTGCATTCTGCAGCCGTCTGCTTTACCCTAGCTGGCTACAAAAATAGGGGGAACCCTACGTCATTTTTTTTTTTCATTTTTTTGGCTATATACAAAGCTAAGCACCCCTTAGTGCCAAATGAAAGGCACCAAAGGGTGCAAAATTACAAAATGCAGGAGAGTGGGACATTATGTGTCTTTCTGCCATTATAATGACAGAAAAGACTGATATGAAGTGTACAAGCACAGGAAAATCACCAGAGCGCTCTACGCTGTGAAAAGCAGTAGAAAATGGCACTGGAGTGAACATGTGACCGCCTCATGTAGGTTGAAGCTAAGGATCCTGGGTAAATTTATGTATTTTCCCTCCTTCAGTTTTTTTGCAGTACACAAAAAAAACGGAAGGCACACGGATGACAAACAGATGACATACGGACCGTCTACGGAATGGAAACGGATGCCACACGGATGCACCCGTGAAAATAAACGGACTGTGTTTTGCAGACCACAAAAATGGATCGGTCGTGTGAATGTAGCCTTATTCTGATCTGCCGTTTATAAACAGCAGGCAGAAATAAGTGAATAACGCCCCCCAGTGTCAGAAAATCTCCGGGGTTTCAGGGCTAGCTGAGACCCTGGAGATCATGATTCAGGACGGTTTCTCCGGTCCCCACTCACGTGATCACAGGTATACACTGTATACCGATGATCACGTTATAGTAAATGACAGCGCCGGTAAAAAATTATTTATCTCCCATCTGGCATGAACAAACATGATAAATCTCCTCCCCGGTCCCCTCCGGTCCCCCGATGTCGCCAAAGTGCCCCCCCGATGCCCTCCCAGAAATCCAAGATGGCCGCACGCACAGCAGCGCGCCGGCCGCATTCACCCTACTCCTCTGATTTCTGTCGCATGTGCCATGACACATGTGACAGAAAACTCCTCCCCAGGCCCTGCCAGGTCACCCCCTATAACCCCACCGGTGTTCCCCAGTGTCCCACGGTACCTGTGCAGCGTTGATCCCCCCACAGCCCTCTCCTTCACAATAGACCCTGCCGCATGCACAGAGCGGCTGTCAGCTCAGCTTCCTGTGTTCAGACACAGTGAGTGGTGGTTATGCATCTGTAAGTTAAATGGGCGGCACGGTGGCTCAGTGGTTAGCACTGCAGTCTTGCAGCGCTGAGGTCCTGGGTTCAATTCTCACCAAGGGCACCATCTGCAAGGAGTTTGTATGTTCTCCCCGTGTTTGCGTGGGTTTCCTCCGGGTACTCCGGTTTCCTCCCAAACTCCAAAGACATACAGCGCTATGGAATTAATAGCGCTATATAAATGAATAAATTATTATTATTACTGCAATGCCCTGCTCATGAGGTAAGGAACAGAATTGATCAGGAGAGCTATATACTACATTTCCAAATGGAGGGATTTGCTTTTATAGTTTCCCTGCTGAATGACTACCAAACATGAGAGTCCGTTATACGCCACAAGAAAACACATCTAAATAGCAAGCTCTGTTGTTAAGTATTCATTCAGCTGGATAACTGGACTTAAAGGTGTATTCCATCTCCAAGATCCTATCCCCAATATATAGTAGGTGGAATAGCAATAATATCAGCAAATACCAATATTTGGAAATGTAGAATAGTTCTCCTGATTAGGCATGCCCTTACCACATGAGCAGGGCATTGCAGCTTTGGTAGCAACCATTATGACATGGACTCTGCTGCTGTGGACCCGGGGAGAGTGAGTGCAGATTCATTGCAACCACACTCCTCACATGAAGGGTCCGCACTCCTAGAAAATGGGGGATACGTTCCCTGAGTGTCTCCCCCTCATATTCTAGACGGTCCAGAGTCGTCGTGGGACCCCTTTATTTTTTTTCTTACAATAAATTGGTGAAAGAGGAAATGTTTTGGGGACTGTTTTTTCAAATAAATTTCTTTTGTCGATTTTTTTTTTGTTAGTACTGACAGTTTATGATGTTGGGTATCTAATAGACGCCATGACATCACAAACTGCTGGGTTTGATCTCAGGTGACTTTACAGCTAGTATCAACCCGATTTATTACCCCGTTTGCCACTGCACCAGGGCACGGGATGAGCTGTGGTGAAGCGCCAGGATTGGCGCATCTAGTGGATGCGCCACGTCTGGGGTGCCTGCGGCCTGCTATTTTTAGGCTGTGAAGGCCCAATAACTATGGACCTTCCCACCCTGAGAATACCAGACCACAGCTGTCCGCTTTACCTTGGCTGGTGATCCAATTTGGGGGGGACCCTACTTTTTTTGTGTAATTATTAATATTTATAAAATAATTATAAAAAAAGAGCCTGGGGGGACCTCCACATTGGATCCCCAACCACGGTAAAGCTGCCAGCTGTGGTTTTCAGGCTACAGCCGTCTGCTTTACCCTAGCTGGCTATCAAAAATGGGGGGACCCAACGTCATTTTTTTTTTAACTATTTTTTAAATAGAAAAAATGAATGGGCTTCCCTGTATTTTTATTTCCAACCAAGGTAACGGCAGGCAGATGGGCGTGGCAACCCATAGCTGTCTGCTTTATCTGCGCTGAGAATCAAAAATACCGCGGAGCGCTACGTCATTTTTTTTAAAGATTTATTTTTACAGCACTGTGATGTCCAGCAATCAAAATACAGGGAAGCACATTTTGTTTTTAGTTATTTAAATAAATAATTAAAAAAAATATATATGGGCTCCCGCTGCATTTTTTGTATTGCTAGCTAAGGGTAATCCAAGCAGCTACTGGCTGCTAACCCCCACTGCTTGGTGTTACCTTCACTGGCAATGTAAAATCCAGGGAAGCATTTTTTATTTTTTTTGCCAACTACAAAAAAAGGACGTGAGCTTTGCCATATTTTTGTATGCTAGCCAGGTATAGCAGGCAGGTGCTGGAAGAGTTGGGTACAGCGCCAGAAGATGGCGCTTCTATGAAAGTGCCATTTTCTGAGGTGGCTGCAGACTGCAATTCGCAGCAGTAGGGCCCAGAAAGCTCAGGCCAACCTGTGCTGCGGATTCCAATCCCCAGCTGCCTAGTTGTACATGGCTGGACACAAAAATGGGGCGAATTCTACGTCTACGCCTACGTTAGCGGTTAGCGGTGACGTCACCGCTAACTGCGTTGCTATGGCAACGGTGATCTCCGTTAATGACCGGCTGTGTCAGCCAGTCCCTAACAGAACGGGGAGTCGACCGTGTGCTAGAGTATGTCGCCGGTACACGGCGATACACAAATGTGCACCGTGTAGCGGAGAGTGCAATGACAGGTCCTACATGACGCGTCATATTCATGTGACCAGTCTGTGGCCATTGAGATAATAGCCACGTGACTGGTCATATGGCTATTTTGACGTCACGATAGGTCCTGCATCACTGCTGGCAGTGCTGGTCACTGGGAGGATTCAGCGATCATCGGATGGAATAGCGGCAGGAGACAGAGTGCAGGAGGGATCACGGGGACCGGTAAGTGTTATGGCAATGTTTATTAACTGTATGTGTACATTTATAATGCGTTTTTATGTGTTTGTGATTGCCTCCCATTATATCCTATTGGTTCGAGTTCGGTTCGTCGAACGTTCGTCGAACTGAACTCGAACGAGACCTCCGTTCGACGAACCGAACTCGAGCCGAACCACGGCCAGTTCGCTCATCTCTAATTATAAGTTCAGTTCATGGGACAGTCCATTCACTGTATTAGGTTGCCTTTGTAAGATTAGATAATTCTGGGTGCTTATCCCTGGTGACACAATCCCTCTGTACCACTATTCCTAGGATTCCAGGGACCCTGCACTCTGAAGTGTACCTGGTCTGCTGGGACCACACTGGAGGGCTACTGGGGTCCAATGGATATACTCTTGGAGCACAATAGGTTCAGGTGCTTATCTTGGATGTTATAGTGCTGCTCCCAAGGTCTGAAGTGACCTATAACATCCAGGGTAAGCACCTAAGCCTATAGTGCTCCAGGAGTATATCCATTGCACCCCAGTAGCACTCCAGTGTGGTCCCGGCAGACCAGGTACACAGTACAGTGCCACAGTATTTGAGATGTAGCATATTGTATATAGTGGTGCTAGCCTGATACACAAGAAACCATCAGGTTGGTTGAGTAGGCTGGCAGGGAGGGGAAGCTTTATAGCAATCAGTATCTCTGCCTGACAGCAGGGATCGACACACTAATAAATGAGGTGCCACCGCTCCACGTAGGTTGGCTCTATATAAGCCTTAAGTCGCTACCCTAAAAACCTCCACCAAAAGCCCTAAAGGGCTTAGGGCATGTCAGTTCAGTCACCTGTTTATATAGGATGGAATTACATCAGATCAGATATACATTACTGTTAATATATGCATATAAATAGTTATAGGGTCATTTATTAGGGTAGTCAGGGATATTGAGGGCTAGAAAGCTTCTCCTCCATGCCGGCCTATTCAACCAACTGATGGTTTCTTGTGTATAGTGTTGGCACCTCTATATACAATACCCTACATTTAAAATACTGTGCCATGTTCACCATTTTCGCCGGATGTTACTGTGACGCCCTGGACCCGAGGGGTCACAGGTAACAACACCTACCACATTACACACACACCCCTATCCCTTGTGAGGACACATCAGTCACCCGAAAGCCCTAAAGGGCTTAGGGCATGTCAGTTCAGTCACCTGTTTATATAGGATGGAATTACATCAGATCAGATATACATTACTGTTAATATATGCATATAAATAGTTATAGGGTCATTTATTAGGGTAGTCAGGGATATTGAGGGCTAGAAAGCTTCTCCTCCATGCCGGCCTATTCAACCAACTGATGGTTTCTTGTGTATAGTGTTGGCACCTCTATATACAATACCCTACATTTAAAATACTGTGCCATGTTCACCATTTTCGCCGGATGTTACTGTGACGCCCTGGACCCGAGGGGTCACAGGTAACAACACCTACCACATTACACACACACCCCTATCCCTTGTGAGGACACATCAGTCACCCGAAAGGGAGACCTGATGCCTCCCTCAGGGCCAGTAGGGCACACCAGGTGGGCGGAGTCAGGCAGAAAGGCACGCCCACCGAGGAGACTACTGTCCTGAGGCAGGAAATACAAAGAGTTTTAGTTGAAGAGTGACAGTGACAGGAGGTGTAGAGGAGCAGAGCTGTCAGGGACCCGGGTTGGAGCCTGGGATCCCCGTAACGTCAGGCAGGCAGACGGTGGTGGCCGCCTGCAGGAGTACCGGTACGGCAACCGGCGGAGCCATAGGGACCGGGCCAGGGTTGGAGCCCGCCGGCCCTGAACCGGGGAGTCAACCGTTTACCGGAGCACCAGAAACCGGGTACTCAGACCCCGTCCTAGCTTAGAAGCCACTGAGTATAGGCAAATTAGCTGATTGCAGTCTGGACCTCACAGGTTCATCCTCACCCAAAGTCCCGAAAGAAGGCAAAAGCCCACCGATACTGGGTGAGAGCCACCGCCAAGGGCCAAACATCCAACGGGCCAGTGCCTGCGGGCAACCGAGGGCTCCTCCGGCTGCTAAATGCCTGGGAGCAGGCTACCACTGTCCAGGCAGGGGAGCCAACAGTCAAACAAGAGGTGCAAGGGAAAGGGGCCACCATCAACCTCACAAGGGACACAAGCAGCCGGCTGCGGGACCCGACCATACCCGAACTTTGGTTTACCAGTGACTCTGAGTGTGAATTAATCGTGAGTACACCAGTGCCATCCGGGAACGACAGTGCACCACTGCACGGCACCCTGCACCCCGACAACAACACTGTCACCAGTCCCCACCAGGCCCCGGGACACACCGCCCCTACCCACGGAGGGGCTAACATCTAGGCTGCGGCCACAACACCAATCCCGGATGAGTCCCCTTCACTCCAGCCGCAGCGGTGGTGCATCCCATCACCACGACTTGTGGGTGGCGTCACGACCCGTCCGACGACAACGTGACCCCCGGCTGCGCACCTTGTTCCACACCACCACCCCACTGCCTCCCCTTAACAGAGCGACGTGGTCCCCGGTCCAGAGGCGCTTGTGCCACCGAAAACCCGAGCCCGGACCTCGAGCGACTCGGCCCGAGCTGAGGAGCGGCCGGGCCCCTCTCAGGGTGGTACACATCGACTCTTCTGGCGTCACGAACTGGATTCGGACAGTCCCCTTACCTGTGGAAGTGCGCCTTAGAAGTATCCATCAGCGGCGTCCTGCCGAAAAAGTTGAAGTTCCACCATCTTGGTGCGAAAGTTTCCCGCTCGAGTCGTCTTCCCCGAGAAGTGAAGGTGCGAAAGTAAGGCCCCGCCCCCGAAGGAGAAGTGCTGAAGAAAAACCAGGGGGGAGGCGGACGAGGAGGCTGCCTGATGTGACAGAGAGGGTAAAAGGGCAGGGAATCCAGGACCCTGCATCCTGTTCCTGGACCCCAGCAGCAGCATGGCAACTCCAGTAGAATGGGAGGTGAATGTGCAGTACACGGCCTTGGCCGCTATCAGAAGATGGAGCAGCTCCGAAACTGTCGCTGGGACTGAGAGCAGCTGATCGGCGGGGGTGCGGGATGTCGGCCCCTGGCCGATCAGACAATGATGGCCTATCCTAAGGGGTACTTTGCACGTTGCGACA
Organism: Anomaloglossus baeobatrachus; assembly: GCF_048569485.1. Lineage (NCBI taxonomy): Eukaryota > Metazoa > Chordata > Amphibia > Anura > Aromobatidae > Anomaloglossus > Anomaloglossus baeobatrachus. The sequence continues at coordinate 47,680,060 of NC_134355.1, forward strand.
TCGCTACTGCGATCTTGTCGGGGTCAAATCGAAAGTGACGCACATCCGGCGATGGTAACGATGTTGCAACGTGTAAAGCCTAGAAGCACCGATAAACGATCGCAAAAGCGTCGAAAATCGGTGATCTGTGTAGTGTCGGTCATTTCCATAATTTCGCTGCAGCGACAGGTACGATGTTGTTCCTCGTTCCTGCGGCAGCACACATCGCTGTGTATGAAGCCGCAGGAGCGAGGAACATCTCCTTACTTGCGTCCCGCCTGCAATGAGGAAGGAAGGAGGTGGTGGGATGTTTACGTCCCGCTCATCTCCGCCCCTCCGCTTCTATTGGCTGCCTGCCGTGTGACGTCGCTGTGATGCCGGACGACTCGCCCCCTTAGGAAGTCGTAGGGCAGGTAAGTGCGTGTGAAGCTGCCGTAGCGATAATGTTCGCTACGGCAGCTATCACAAGATATCGCATGTGCGACGGGGGCGTGGACTATCGCGCTCGGCATCACTACAATCGGCTAGCGATGTCGCAGCCGTGCAAAGTACCCCTAAGGATAGGCCATTAATGTAAAAGTATTGGACAACCTCTTTAAAAACTATCAAACTAGGATCCTACCTTAATCAGGTCTTCTCCACGTGATAAAATAGGAAACGGCTATATTCTTTGTTATAAAAAAGTAAAATCCACACCTTAAATGAACCCTCATGATAAATGCACAACCTGGGAATTGCATTTCGTACAGAAGGCGAGCACTGTTCCAGCGCGGACCATGACTGCTCAGTTGATAAATGTGCAGGTTTCACATTGTTTCCTGAAATAGCAGGTAAAGGCCTACATATTCCAGATCTAGCTAACATATAAAAGACATATTCCAGAAGTCAAACCTAACGATTCCTCCCAGGGGCACTACAAATCAAATAAAAAGGGGCCAATTTTTCGTATAAAATGCAGAAGTATGACTTTGTAATTGCCCGTATGATTTATTATTGAGGAACACTCGGTGTAGCAAATCATGTTACACCGTTGCAGGGTGAACTGTTTAGTGTTGGTAAGGACAATTACTCTTTATTAAGTGCAATAATAAGACGGAATAGTTTGATTATATATCTTAAGCTGGCGTCACACTTTCTAAATTTAAGTTTAAACAAAGCTCGAAGTGTTTATTAAGAGTATAATGCATCGCTATTAGCCGGGGTCTTAACAGCTCGGAGTAATGTCCTGGTGGGGACATTACTTGGCTTTTCTTTCTATTTATATAGAAACAATTTATGATAGAAGTAGTCACAAACCAAGGTTTGTATTTACTATAAATAGGTGGTGGTCAGATATCTGGGGCCGTGGAAGAATGGAAGCTTTTTTTTATTAGATTTATGTGCCATTTAGAAACCCTTCATGATTCTTAGTCATAAAAACCTACAGAATTCCCAATAGCAAAGGAACAAGAGTAGGTATAACTCAAAGGAGTGCCAATATATAACAGAATCAGACTAATAAGTTGGTATAAAGCCAAAGGAAAGGGGGTCCTAGGTCAAGTTGACTTTCTCCTAGGTTTTTTGGGTCCACTGGAGCAAGGTACCATTCACTGACCCAGAAGAGCAAACCTGGGTGGCCATCGATTCTTCACTACTACCACCGGAGGTGGCAGCAGGTACACACGCTGGTAAGTGTCCGTCCGGAGGCAGGCTCGGGTGATCCCAATACCTCGGCAGCAGGCACCACAGGACGTAGGCCTGAAACCGGGACAGATGAGGGAGAGTCTGGTGTCGTTCGGGACTGGCTGGCACTGGTGGAAACTGGTAGGTGGGAGGTAGACAGATGAACACAAGCAGGAACATCGGCTCTACTAGACGGAAGCAGAGAGAGGGGAAATTTAATACGGAGTGTGGGATAGCACGGGAGACTTGACAACTAGCATGGGCAGACTCACTGTTGAATGGGCACCTCCCAATGGGGGAGGGTGCCTTAAGTACCCAGTACCTGCAATGCAAGGGTTATAGGAGAAACAACTGGGTCAGGTAGGGCTGTCCTTTAAGAAAAAGGGAAGGGAGCACGGCTGTGCCCTACTACACATGCGTGGATCTTGGGACCCAGACAACAGAGCAGGAAGTATGGAGGAGGCTGGAATAGGCTGTCAGCGCTTCTGCGTGGGGGATCGTGGGGCTGCTGACAGGAGTGCGGGGGTGACTTGGAGGATGCAGGACTGGGAAGAAGGCACGGGGACCAGAGCAGTGAGCAGAGGGTGACAAAAAAAGAAAATGGGCCTATGCAAAAGTTTGGGTACCCTGCATGGTTAGTACCTAGTAGCACCCCCTTTGGCAAGTATCACAGTTTGGGAACACTTTTTATAGCAACCAAGAGTCTTTCAGTTCTTGTTTGAGGGATTTTCATCTATTCTACCTTGCAAAGTCTTCCAATTCTGTGAGATTTTTCCTGGCTCGTCTTACAGTGCTGTGAGATTCCTGGCTTGTCTTGCATGTATTGCTCTTTTGAGGTCAAGCCACAGATTTTCAATGATGTTCAGATCAGGGGACTGTGAGGTCCATTGTGAAACCTTCAATTTGCACATCTTTTGTGGATTTTGACATGTGTTTAGTATCATTATCCATTTGTAGAAATGAACCTCTTTTCAAGTTCAGCTTTTTTACAGATGGTGTTATGTTAGTATCAAGAATTTGTTGAAATTTCATTGAATATGACTCGCCCACCCCAGGGCTATGGGACACCCGGTGCCGGGCTTGGACTAGTCCGGTGGTAGTCAGTGGTGGCTGGGCCCGGCTCCGTGGCCCTGGTGGGTGTCAGTATAATATGTGGCTAATAAATTAAAGTTTGTGTTCGTGACGCCACCTGTGGTATGCGGCTAATAAGCCGCTGCTGCTGTATGAGGCCTCCGGGGGATGATATGGCAGCAATGGTGGTACTACTCCCCACAGGTGGAGCAGTGCCCCGGGGCACAGTTGGTGCTTATGAGTGTCTATGCAGATGGAATAACAGAGGCAACTTCAAGGGTGCAGTTTCAAGTTCTTTACTCACAATTCTTGTCACAGTCCTGCAGGAACCCTTGGACTGCTGGGACCACTGTCAGGGACCTCCGCCGTTTCTGGGTGATTCTTGGAGTAAAAGCCGGTACCCTTCTCTTAAGTGTCTCTATCTTCTGCTGTCTTCCTTAGCCTTGCCTTTAATAGGATAAACCTGGCTTGGCCTCCACTGCAGCCTCCAGGCTGGGGGGTAACCTGTCGGCTGATTACCCCTGTTCTGGAAGTTCTGCTATGGGTTCTGGCCCGGGGAGTTTACAACATTCCCTGGGCCTCGGTTTTTACCGTTTGGAGATGATCTTTGCACTCCTCCAGTCTCTAGGGACCGTCCCCTGTTGCAGCTAGTTCCCTCCACCGATGTTCTTGTGGACCAGGCCACCGCAGCTCTAAACTGCCCTGGACAGCTATACAGACTGCCCGTGGCCCTGCGACTCCTTCTGTTCTCTGCTTGGTGTCACCTGGACCCTCTGAGTCCCAGGATCTTCACCAGGAAGCGTCTCTTTCTTTCCTTTCAGCCCCTGACTGACTTGGAGCTTTCTTTCCTTTCTTTTCTCCTCCTTGCCTGCCTCCAGCAGGCCTCCTCCTCCTTCCCCACTCTCTCTTCAACTTCTACATGCTGGCTCCTCACTCTCTCACTCTCTGAGGTAAACTGAAACTAACTTGACCTTCCTCTCTGCTCTACACTCGGCTGGCTCTTCCCACCCCCCGGTTGCTAAGCTACCACCCTATGGGAGCAGGGATGGGTCTTACGACCCCTCCCAGCATGCAGCATGGGAGGGTTTTCTGCCACTATCCCTGGTCCCAGTGTGTTCCTAGCAATGGGTGTAGTGTGGATTTACCAGGGGACCGGTGTTCACTCCCTTCCTCACCCAGAATGGGGCATCACACCGCTGATGGGGTGCAATGACCTGTGGTGACGGAAGCCTCAGGGGCGCCACAAATACATTTTTCCCTCTACCCGTGAAATGTTCTCAATTGTCTGCAACACAACCCCAAAGCATAATTGATCCACCCCCATTCTTAATTATTGGTGAGATGTTCTTTTTCTGAAATTCTGTGCCCTTTTTTCTCCACACATACCTTTTGATCATTGTGGCCAAAGATTTCTAATTTATCCTCATCGGTCCACAGGATTTGTTTCCAAAATGCATCCGCTTTGTTTACATGTTCTTTTGCAGACTTCTGAAGCTAATTTTATGGTGAGGATGCAGGAGACATATTCTTCTGATGACTCTTCCATGAAGGCCATATTTGTGCATGTGTTTCTGAACAGTTGAACAATGCAACCCAACTCCAGAGTCTGCTAAATCTTTCTGAAGGTCCTTTGCAGTCAAGCAGGGGTTCTGATTTGCTTCTCTAGTAATTGAGCAGCTCTCACAGAAATTTTGTTTGATCTTCTAGACCTTATCTTGACCTCCACTGTTCCTGTTAACTGCCATTTATTAATTACATTTCGAACTGAGGAAACGTGAAAATGCTTTGCTATCTACGTATAGCCCTCTCCTGCTTTGTGGGCCCTCCACCATTTTCAGAGTGCTAGGCAGCTGCTTAGAAGAACTAATGGCTGCTATTTTTGGGACAAGGTTAGAGGAGGCTGAGATTTTAAAAAGCTGCGAAATTTGCCTCATCGGGCTTTTACTAACAATGATAGTGAACAAGCCACAATTCTAACAGCCAAATTAAGATCTGACACCTTTACTTAAAGTTATCTGAGCACACAGATCTCGATGGGTGTCCAAACGTTTGCATATACACTATATATATATATATATATATATATATATATATATATATAAAACCTAAAATACAAGGGAAAGGAGTCCTTTTTAACTTTATACTTTTTAGAGATCATTTCATCTTCAACTTGCTTATCTGTTCACAATAACAGTAATTTTGACCAGGGGTGCCCAAACTTTTACATCCTACTGTATATAAAAAAAATGACCAGTTTGTAATCTTTAAAAACTCTCTGGGAACATAAATATCTTTTTTTTAGTTTTCTTTGTAACAATATTTTATTTTGTTTCATGCAAAAGTGATAGTCCAAGTCTGTTTTCCATCTCTAGTCATAAAACTGCCGAGCCCGGACAGCGAAGTATCAGAGTGACAATATTTATACAGAACTTCAATATGTTTTGCGGATATAAACTTCAGTGTAACAAATAGAGATCACGGTTGGTCTTTTTACGGTCTTGTAAGATATTTATCAAAACTGTGTCCTGGGATAAAGTTTCTTCCAGAATGTTTTCAAGATTTTTTATTTACTGTTGATAGGTTTATGGTTGAACATGCTATTAGCGACTACGGTGAACCCTGAGAATTTATGAAGGCTAAAGTTGGAGCATTGGTTAAGCCATAGCTCATGTTGTCTGTGTTAAGAACGGTGGTTATCACTTTATGTTAGCGGTGTAAATTAGCGCTTGTATGAGGGCTTGGTTTTTGAAGGACGAGATGTATTTTTGAATGACCTCATTCATTTTAACACATAACGTACTGGAAAACAGGGGAAAAAATTCCAAAAATGGGTGAAATTGGGAAAAAAAACCCACACCTGACGTGTTTTTGGGAAAAGTTTTTACAGTGTACATTTTGTGGGAAAAATAATTTTGCAATATGATTCTTCTTATCAGTATGATTATGGTGATACCAAATATTCCAAGTTTTTTTTTTATTATTTTAGTGTTGTAAAAAAAATCTGAAGTTTGCAAAGAAAAATTTTGGGGGTTGGGTTGCCATTTTGCCATTTTCCAACACCCGTAACATTTTCATTTTTCCTGTGGAGGCATGTGATGGCTTATTTTTTGCGGGGCAAGACGACATTTTCATTCATACTATTTTGGGATAGATATGACATTTTGATCACTTGTTACACCATTTTTTGTGGTATGGCAGCTTTGAGAAAAACATATTTTTGACATTCTTGAATTTAATTAGTTTACAGTGTTCACTGATCAGGTTTATTATTTTTCTACTTTGATAGAACAGACTTTTTTAAAAGCCGTGATGCTTCATATGTGTATCTTTTATTATTATTTTTGTTTTTCATGGGGCACAATGGGAGTGATTTGAACTTTTATATTTTTTTCAAATTGTTTAAGACTTTTTTTTTACTTTACACTGTGGACCTGAGGAAGACGAAAGAGCGCCGAAACGTGTTGTCTTTGTAACCTATCACCCAAATAGTCAGTATGGAATTGCCTGTGCAAAATCTTAAATTTTAAAGTTGGAATAAGGGCTCTTACGCACGTAACTGCTGAATATTCTGCAGCGATTTGACAGCACATGTGTGCGACAAATCGCTGCAGAAACACTGCATAATGGATGTAGTTTTTCTGTACAAAAAAAGCCGATTTTATGCGCTATGGCTGCTGCCCTCACCATAAACAGAGTGGTAGCTGCATGCATAGCGCACAAATTAATTGACATGCTCATTTTATGAATGCACGGATTTGGGTCAAAATTTTAGTACCCAAATAGCTGCGTTCATAAAAGCATCGTGCGCACGGATCATGCACAATCTTCATAGATTGTGCTGGGGACGCAGGACGCATGCATTTACACTGCAGTGCTATGCGCAGCATAAATGCATGCAATTATGCAACGTGCGCACAAGCCCTAAAAGTAACTTTTTACTATATCCTGTGGATTCCCAGCTGGACTATTTTTCCCTTTACTAGGACATTTCTGGGCAGTTGGCTGCCATGAGTCCCTGCTTGGATTTTGGATGCTCATGAGGAGGTCTATCCGGGCAAACCTTGTACCGGTGAGCTGTTCCACATTCTATTATTATTATTATTATTTATTTATTTTTTATGTATTTCATGGGGCAAAAGGGTAGTGATTTGAACTTTTTTTTTTTTTCAATTTTTAAAACTTTTTTTTTTACTTTTCACTGTTTTTAATAGTCCCTAGGGGACTTAAAGGGAACCTGTCACCAGATTTTTCCTTATTAAACCAAAAATATCACCTTCTGCAGTTCCTGGGCTGCATTCTATGAAGGTGCACCTTGTTGCTGGCCCCCTTTTCAGACCTTCAAAACAACTTTATAAAACATTACCTTTTTGTATGCAAATTAGTTTGGTTGGCCAGATGGGCGGGCTCTATTTCGCCTTCTGTCCCCTGCCGTTGTTCGCCGTCCCCCAGTCTTGATTTGCATGGATGACGACGACCCCGTGGAAGACATGTCATATTTGGAAAGCCCCTGATGTGCTTAAATAGTGGAGCTCAAACACAAGTGACCCCATTTTGGAAACTAGACCACTCAAGGAATTTATCTAAGTGTTTAGTGAGCACTTTGAACCCCTGGGTGCTTAACAGAAATTTATAACATTGAACAGTGAAAATAAAAAAATACATTTTTACCACAAAAGTTTTAGGTAAGCCAGATAGCTTTTTTCACAAGGGTAACAGGAGAAAATGAACCATGCAATTTATTTAGCAATTTTTCCTGAGTCCTGAACACACTGATATCTCATATGTGGTGGAAACCAACTCTTTGGGCGCACAGTAGACCTCAGAAAGGATGGAGCACTATTTGACTGCAAAATTGGCTGAAATCGTTAGTGGACACTATGTCGTGTTTGGAGAGCACCTGAAGTGCCTAAACAGTGGAGCTCCCACACAAGTGATCCCATTTTTGAAACTAGATCCCTCAAGGAATTTATCTAGATGTTTGGTGAGTACCATGAACCCCTAGGTGCTTTATGGAATTTTATAACAATGAGCCGTGAAAATGAAAAAATACATTTTTAACCTCAAAAATGTTGCTTTAACTCTAAATATTTCAAATTCACTATGGTAATAAGCGATAATGGCTTGTGTAATTTCTTTTGAGTATGCCAATACCCCATATGTGGTCGAAAGCTACTTTTGAGGCACAGCACAAAGTAAATGAAGGCAGGAGCACCATATTGGAGTGCAGTTTTAGTTGGAATGGTTTGTGGGTGCTATGTCACATTGACAGGGCCCCTGAGGTGCCAGAGCAGCAGAAAACCCCACCAGTGACCCTATTTTACAAACTGCACCCCTCAATGACTATTCACTAAACATAAATCTGAAAATTGAGGCGTGCATTTGAATTCAGCCCCCTGTAGTCTTATACCCCTAAGTAAAATCCTGAGTGACTAATTCCCTTTAGAAGTCACCCAATTAGTAAATTGAGTTCACCTGTGTGTAATTTATGGCAAAACTGCAAACCTACCAAGACTTTGATGCACTGATTAGAGAAGCAGCCAAGAGGTCCATGGTTACTCTGGAGGAGCTACAGAGATCCACAGCTACACAGGGGGAGAATTTGTCCAGAGAACAACTATTAGCGATATAGTGCTCAAATCTAGCCTGTATAGAAGAATTGCAAGAAGAAAGCCATTTTTGAAAGCAAGTCATAACAAATCCCATTTACAGTTTGCAAAAAGCCATGTAGGGAACAGAGCTAGTATGTGTAAGAAGGTGGTCTGAGGAGATGAGACCAAAGTAGAACTTTTTGGACTAAATACAATACACTGTATTGCAGAAAAATAACACTACCCATAACCTGGAAAACACTATCCCCACCATCAAACATGGTGGTGGCAGCATCCCGGTGTGGGAAGTGTTATGCATGTTCTCACACACTCACACGGGTAACAGAAGGGGGAAAGAATTAGCTAGGTGAAACACCTGCACTCTACTGGTCTCTGGACAGACTAGAAAAGACTCTAACAATGCAACGAAATCTCCTCGGACCCGGTTCCCTGAAAGGCCATCAAGGAGTCTTTCATACCTCCCCAGGAACCAGATGGGAGGCTGCGACACAATCCCAACAAAAGGAAAAAGAAGTGTGTTGGGAGGCATGAGTACCCAGAGTGAGAAACTAACACACGTATGTGAAGGATAAATGGAGGGAAAATAAACAGAACCAAGAAAAAAGTGGAATATGTGGAATCTCACAGACACTGATACAAACAGAAGCGAAGATGTGACAGGAAGGGAAATAACTCACTTTATAGGGAAAACAACTGTAGTTTACCATGCAGGATAAACCATCAGCTGAAGGAGCTTGTTCTCCAACCAATTATCCACCTGGAAAAATAGCAAGCAAAGAAGGTAGAAGCATGGTGAGTATAAAAAGCCCATTCCAAAATGTGAGAGGACAGAACTAAAGTAGAAAATGAAAATACCTGAAGAGAAGCTAACCAGTAAAAGGAAAACAAGGACAAAAGAACCATCAGCATTTGGACAGAGAAGAAACGCTCAACAGGGAGGGGGAACCAATCATGCTCCACAAAATGACCAGATTGAGTCTCAAAAAAGCCACAAAAGGAGGCTTTTCTTTGGCAGGGACAGGGAAGCTGGTCATAGTTGACAGGAAGATGGATTGAGCTAATTACAGGGCAATCCTGGAGAAAAACCTGCTAGAGGCTGCAGGAGACTTGAGACTAGGGCATACGTTCACCTTCCACCAGGACAATGACCCTAAACATTGTGCCAGAGCAACAATGGATGGTTTAGATCACAGCATATTCATGTGTGTGTGTGAATGGCCCAGTCACAGTCCAGACCTAAACTCCATTGAGAATCTATGGCAAGACTTGAAAATTGCTGTTCACAGACATCTCCATCTCACTGAGCTAGTTTACAAAGAAGAATGGGCAAAAATTTCAGCTTCTAGATGTACAAAGCTGGTAGAGACATCCCCAAAAAACTTGCAGCAGTAACTGCAGCAAAAGGTGATCCTACTAACTATTGACTCAGGGAGTTGAATACAAATGCACTTCACAAGTTTCAGATTTATATTTTTTAAATATTTAGAAAACCATGTATTCTTTCCTTTACACTTCACAGATACTTGTTACTTTGCGTTGGTCTATTACATAAAATGCCAATAAAATACATTTAAGTTTATGGGTGTGGAGTGGAATAAATGTGCAAAAGTTCACAGGGTATGAATACTTTTTCAAAGCACTGGGAGTCACAAGACAATCATTGCATGTTCTGCTTTGTTTTTTGAACACTTTGTTCATTTTTATATTGAAGGTAAGTTTCCTTTGTCCTCTGCGACACAAGGACACAAGTGTTCTTCATCTGTCCCTCGTCTTCTCCACTTGTCGGGTTTGTAGTAAAGACAGAAATGATGAAATAAAAATCATGGCAGCAATAGGAATAGAAGAAGTAAGATGCAGTATTTTCTTTTATCTGTTTGTCACCGCGACCTTATAACAAGACCTCAGGGACGGGAATGTTGACTTTGTTATAAAGATCAGTCATTTCGGTGACATAAAGGTTTTTCTCTGTTTATCTGTCAAAAATGTATTAGTTGGCAGCTTTAACGATGGGACCGATATGATGGATTCTAACATCCAAAATATATATTTTTTATATAACGTTATTGTTTGAAAAGGTACAGTACAGACCAAAAGTTTGGACACACCTTCTCATCTCTAGAACAACTGTTAAGAGGAGACTTTGTGCAGCAGCCTTCATGGTAAAATAGCTGCTAGGAAACTACTGCTAAGGACAGGCAACAAGCAGAAGAGACTTGTTTGGGCTAAAGAACACAAGGAATGGACATTAGACCAGTGGAAATCTGTGCTTTGGTCTGATGAGTCCAAATTTGAGATCATTGGATCCAACCACCGTGTCTTTGTTGAAAAGGTGAACGGATGGACTCTACATGGCTAGTTCCCACCGTGAAGCATGGAGGAGGAGGTGTGATGGTGTGGGGGGGTGCTTTGCTGGTGACACTGTTGGGGATTTATTAAAAATTGAAGGCATACTGAACCAGCATGGCTACCACAGCATCTTGCAGCGGCGTGCTATTCCATCCAGTTTGCGTTTAGTTGGACCATCATTTATTTTTCAAAAGGACAATGACCCCAAACACACCTCCAGGCTGTGTAAGGGCTATTTGACTAAGAAGGAGAGAGATGGGGTGCTACGCCAGATGACCTGGCCTCCACAGTCACCAGACCTGAACCCAATCGAGATGGTTTGGGGTGAGCTGGACCGCAGAGTGAATGCAAAAGGGAAAAACAAGTGCTAAGCATCTCTGGGAACAACTTCAAGACTATTGGAAAACCATTTCCGGTGACTACCTCTTGAAGCTCATCAAGAGAATGCCAAGAGTGTGCAAAGCAGTAATGAAAGCAAAAGGTGGCTACTTTGAAGAACCTAGAATATAAGACATATTTTCAGTTGCTTCACCCTTTTTTGTTAAGTATTTCATTCAACATGTGTTAATTCATAGTTTTGATGCCTCAATGTGAATCTACAATTTTCAGCCATGAAAATAAAAAATACTCTTTGAATGAGAAGGTGTATCCAAACTTTTGGTCTGTACTGTATGTAACCATTTTTGACATGTTATAGCCACTGCTTAGCAATATTGATTGAGGGTGTCCAGGTCCTGAGATCTTGACAGGTGAATCCCTCTTAAACCCTGGTGCACGTGTGACCAAAAAAGTAAACCTCTAAGTCTGCTTTCACACATCCGATTTTTGCCGTCTGCCACAATACGGCAAAAAAACCTGATGCAACGGATCCGGAAAAAATCGTATCCGTTGCAACATTTTTTTCCATGCATTCCTTCCGTTTTTTGACGGATCCGTTGTGTTTCTGAGTATGCGCAGTTCAAAAAGCCAGATCCGTCATTGGATTCCGTCATATGCCGGATGATGATGGATCCAGCACCTATAGGCTTTCATTGCAACTCACGCTGCATACGTTTTTTTGCCGGAGACAAAAAACGCTTCAAGCAGCGATCCATCCGGACGCCGGATCAGCTATTTACACCTGCAAAATCCGGATGCAACGCAAGGACATGCGGCACAATCCGGCGCTAATACAAGTCTATTGGGGAAAGAACGGATCCAGTGGCAACACATGCCGGATCCGTTCTATCCGGTTTTTACCAGATTGTGCCGCATGGCAAAAAACGGATGTGTGAAAGCAGCCTAAAATGAAATACTTTAGGAAATATTTTGCCAAAATTCCCAAGCAAACACAGATACAACTCAAAAAACTCTCACGAAGAAGCCCCAGGCGAAACGGCCGTCAGGGTACTTGTCTCCTTCTGTTTGCTCTCAACACGGAATCTTGCAGCCAGACACTTGCCTTTTCTGGCTGTTTGTGTATCCATCCTCCTCTCTATTTGCTTCTCTGGCTGATATCCTCTTGTACTCTGTTAGATTACTACTATTCCATCAGACAATATCATCTATCTTTAATAGTAGCCATCTCACTACCCCTCTATATTTTTTAACCCTTTTTGGGCACTATATTTTCCTTTAGTGAGTAAGTGAATTCTATTATTGGCTCTATTTGAATTTTTGCTGTATTGTCTGGGCTATACTTAACAATTACGGCATTATATGGAACTTACACCATTTACTTGCTTTTATTTATGTTTACATCGACGAGAGAGTGCAATATTTCTGTGCCCTTTGTTCTGGGCCTCTATCTGCATTGTTATACCATTGACATTTTTTTCTCTCATCCTGTGGCTTGTGCAATATTTTCTTATAGGGTCTTTATGCATATAGCACTTTATTTGGCTTTTTAGAAATTTATACATCTGACTATCACCCTTGAAATTGCACATCTTGAGTATATTTAATTTTTGAAGCAAATATTTATTTTTGACAATACCAATTTGTATTGCTGAAACCCTCCCAAATTTGGTTTAGGTTATGAAAATAAAGTTGCCGCAAAGCTGAAATATTGATCCTTTAATGAACAGAAAGGTCAGATTTTGGCAAGACAAAAGTTTTGTCGCCTTGTCATATAATGCACCCAATCCTAGTTTACATCCTCACCTGTGCTCACTCAATGATCGGTTAATTAGTGGGTGTGTATAAAAAGAAACCCAGCAGCCAAGATCTTCACTTGAACTGCAACTTGACCTCTGACAACATGCCAAAAATCCATCCTGCGACCAAAGCCTTGATTATCAAGAGGCTGAAGACCAGATCCGCTGCAGAGGTGGCTGACACCTTTAATGTGTCTCAGTGTCAAGTACAAAGAATTAAAAAAAAGATTTGAAGAGACTGGAGATGTTTTTGACAAGCCCAGGTCCGGCAGACTCGGCAAGACAACTGTTCAGGAGGTACGTTTGTTGGTTAGAAAATCCAAAGCCAGCCCCTCTTCCAGTGCAGCAGAGCTCCAAAAGGCCAGGTCACCTCAAGTCCCTGTGTCAACTAGAATGGTTTGTAGGATTCTGTCTTGAAATGGCCTCCATGGTAAAATCAGTGCCCTGAAGCCAGCACTAAACAAAAGGCAATTAAAAAAACATGTGACATTTGCCAAGTCCCACAGCCTGCTAAACAGATGGATGCTGGAAAAGTGGCAGAAGGTGGGTTTCTCTGATGAATCTTCAGTTGAATTACACCACAGCCGCCGCAAATACTGCAGGTGACCTACTGGAGCCCGTATGGATCCAGAAAACAGTTGAGTTTGGTGGGGGAAAGATCATGCTCTGGGGTTACATTCAGTATGGGGGTGTGCAAAACATTTGCAAGGTAGAAGGCAATATCAATAGCCTAAAATATCAAGAAGTATTAGCTACCTCTTACATTCCCAATCGTAAAAGCAGTCAAATTCTGCAGCAGGATGATGCTCCATTTCATACATCCATCTCTACAACAAAGTTCCTCCTGGCAAAGAAGATCAAGGTGCTCAAGGACTGGCCAGCATAGTCAACAGAACATCATTGAGCATGTTTGGGGTAGGATGAAAGAGGAAGCTTGGAAGACAAAACCAAAGAATCTACATGAACTCTGGGAGGCATGTAAGACTGCATTCTTTGCTATTCCTGATGACTTCCTCAATAAATTGTATGAATCATTGTTGAACCGCATGGATGTAGTCCTTCAAGCTCATGGAAGTCACACAAAATATTAAATATGGCTTTAATAGCACCACAACTTCATTCATCAATGCAACACATCTTTGTATAAGAAGTTTATTACTTGTTTGAATTTCACATTACTTTCTGTCGGTGACAAAACTTTTGTCTTGCCAAAATCTGACCTTTCTGTGTTCATTAAATGATCAATATTTTCAGCTTTGCAGCAACTTTATTTTCATAACCTAAACCAAATTTGGGAGGGTTTTAGCTTTCAAAAGAGTAATTTATGAAACCAATGGATGAATTAAAAGTCAGGTTATAAGCTTCTATTTACATAACATGGATAAGCGACAGAACTTCTGTCAGGGTGTGTAGAATATATGTCATCTGTATTGTCTATGTGATACACACATGCATAAAGTGTAGTAGCTTATGGAAGGATTGTTCTTTGGCTTCTCCCCAATTTGTCCCCAAAAATTTTAAAAATATTTTTATTTTCTGAAATATTTTTCAATAAAAACTATTTATTAATTTCTATAATTTTGGCTGTTTTGTTGGAATTCTTTGATTTTAGAGTTAGCTGTTTTATATATTTTGGTTATTAATCGGTTTTCAAAAAAGCAAGTGCTGTGTAAAGTGTACACATGGGGTACCTTAGTGGAATAACCATGGTAGGGGTTGGGATACGGTATTATCCTGTGAGAATTATGGTGCCGTAGTCCGATCACGGTTATAAGGATGGATGGATATATGGATTTGCCCTCCACTCTCCACTGCCTAACAACTTTATTTTCAGTATAATGCGGGCGTCACACGGGACGATAAATCGTGCGATCGCATAAGCGATCGCACCCGCCCCCATCGTTTGTGCGTCACGGGCAATTAGCCACGCACAGAGTCGTTAACCTCCCCGTCACACGTACTTACCTCCCAGGTGACGTCGCTGTAGGCGGCGAAGATTCTTTTCCTGAAGAGGGAGGGACGTTCGGCATCACAGTTTACGTCCCGCCCACCTCCTTCTTCCTCATTGCCAGCGGGACGCAGGTAAGCTGTGTTCGTCGCTCCCGGGGTGTCACACGGAGCGATGTGTGCTGCCACGGGAGCGACGAACAACCGGAGCACAGAAGGAGGAACGAGATTATGAAAATGAACGACGCGTCAACGATGAACAAGAAGGTGAGTATTTCTGCTCGTTCATAGGTGTCACACGGTACGATATCTCTGACAATGCCGGATGTGCGTTACTAACGACGTGACCCCAACAACATATCGCCAGATATATCGTACCGTGTGACGCCCGCATAAGTCTTTGATGCCTGGTGCTTGTTTTTAACTAAGTGCTCCATCAAATTTATGAGCCGGGAGGGGAGGAAAATGCTCAGAGGAGGCCAGACTGGGCTCCTTTGAGTGCCCAACGTGGCCTATTGTATCAGGTATCCTGGGCACACTAAATTTTCAGATTTGGAACACTTTACTAAGATGGCCAACTGTTGTAAGGACTATTCCTTATTCGGGTGTCCTTTAATTCCCTGATGAACCCCAAAAATAGGAAAGAGGGAAACGTTTCAGGATTTTGAATTTTTAAGGTTGCTTTACACGCTGCGACATCGCTAACGATATATCGTCTGGGTTACACCGTTAGTGACGCACATCCGGCGCCGTTAGTGACATCACAGCGTGTGACACCAAGGAGCGACGATCAATGATCGCAAAAACGTCAAAAATCGTTGATCGCTCCTTTTCATAATATTGTTGGTGGTGCATGCCGCTGGTTGTTCGTCGTTCCTGTGGCGTCACACATAGCTGGGTGTGACGCTGCAGGAACGACGAACATCTCCTTACCTGCGGCCACCGGCAATGAGAAAGGAAGGAGGTGGGCGGCATGTTCCAGCCGCTCATCTCCGTTCCTCCTCTGCTATTGGGCGGCCACTTAGTGACACCGCAGTGACGTCGCTATGATGCAGAACGCACCTCCCCCTTGAAGGAGGGATTGTTCGGCGGTCACAGCGACATCGCTGAAAAGGTATGTGCGTGTGACGCTGCCGTAGCGATAATGTTCGCTACGGCAGCTATCACCAAATGTCGAACGAACGACGAGGGCGGGTGCTATCGCTAACGACATTGCTAGCGATGTCACAGCGTGCAAAGCACCCTTTAAAGGGACTTTCTTGGCATGGTAGAGTTCTCCTTGGATCAAGGCGGTGCTACCAACTAACGCTAAGTATTGTATTCCCTTATTTAGGCCATTTATTCATATCTTGGCCGATTGTTTCTTACTCTGATATATTCTAGTGTTGTACTCTTATGGGGATATTGTTTGCTAACAATGAGTACATAGACCAATTTTGGCTGACATATCTCTGTGGTAGCGAATGTGACTCGTTCTTTGCTTTTATGCACTAGCACTTTATTAGGTTTTCTGGTGGAGGGTACTAGACCTAGTGCCAGACAGGGGCATAATAGAGAAAGGCTATTAAAGTGCTAGTGCATAAAAACAAACAACGAGTCACATTTGCTAGAGATATAACCACAGATGGCATCCAAGTGCAGTCCGATATACACCAAGACAGTCAAGGGAGAAGATGGAGAAATTAAGTTAACCATCTTCTCCACACCTCTCACATGTGAGAGAATTGGATCACAGTAAAATGACACTCTGCTCACACTCGGCGCAAAGTCTGAGCTGAGTGTCACTTGCATAATTGGCTGGGTTCTCTAGCATAAAGCCTGCTTTACACCTTACAATCCAGCATACGATATCGTATGCGATCGTAACCGCCCCCATCATATGTGCGGCACGTTCAATTTGTTGAATGTGCTGCACAAACGATTAACCCCCCGTCACACGTACTTACTCGTCCATACGACCTCGATGTGGGCGGCGAACGTCCACTTCCTGGAGTGGGAGGGACGTTTGGCGTCACAGCGACGTCACACGGCAGGCAGCCAATAGAAGTGGAGGGGCGGAGCTGAGCGGGACGTAAACATCCCGCCCACCTCCTTCCTTCCGCATTACCGGCCGGGAGCCGCAGGACGTAGGTAAGATTTGTTCATCGTTCCCGGGGTGTCACACTGCGATGAGCGCTACCCCGGGTACGATGAACAATCTGACGTTCAATTCTAGAGAAATAAACGATGTGCATGCGATGAACGTTTTACCGTTCAATCGCAATCGCACGTAGCTGTCACACACTACAATGTACCTTACGATGCCGGATGTGCGTCACTTACGATGTGACCCCGCCAACACATTGTAAGATACATTGCAGTGTGTAAAGCCCGCTTAAGAATATATACATTTCTGAGAGCAAACCCTAAAGGTGGAAAAAGGTAAAATGATTCTTGGTAGGATTTTTTTCATGTTAAAAAAACTTGGAATTTTAACATTGGTATGTAGACTATTTATGTCCACAGAAGGATTCCTTTATTAACTTTAATGTTTTTTATTTATTTTTTTACAGAAAAAATAGGAAAAGCGGCTAATCTTTCATTTTTTTTACACCAAATACAATACGCTGGATGAAACGTATTGTGCTTGAGATCAACATAAGAAATATGTACTAAATATGCACTTTGTGCAAGTTTGGTGGTAGAGGATGAGGAGGGCAGGCGTTTGAGGAAGCTGTCAATCAAATAAGTATTTTGCCTATTCAATGTCTATGGCCATTTTTATTGAAAAGAATCTGTCACCAGGTTTTAGCTATGCAATCTGAAGTCAGCATAGCATAAGGAAAGAGACTCCTATTCCAGCTATATGTACAGTAATTACTGTTCTGCTTGCTGTTATTTTGATACAATTACAGTTTTCTCTGCTGCAGATCTAGTAGTGCTTTGAATACTGAGCCCTGTATAACCTCATCCACACCACTGATTGGCAGTTTTCTGTGTACATTGTATATTAACAGAAACCTAATAATCAGTAGTGGAGGAGGAGTTACACAGAACAGGTGACTAGAAGGCAAAAGACACCTAGTTCTGTAATGTGTAGCATCGGTGTCCCTGCAGGGATGCCGACTTGCTCAACACGCCAGCTGAGTCACATCCTCCCTCGCACCCTCCCAGTTGTCCATGTGTGTTGCTGCCTCCTTCCCTTCCCGGGGTCTGTGCACACAGCCCACGTCTCCTGGGAGTGTGGTTAGTGTGCACGCATGCACACCGGCCCTTTTCTTAAAGGGCTGGCACCCTAGTTCCATGTATTTAAGGCACCCTCCCATTAGGGGAGGTGCCTGCGCAACTCCTTGAGTTAGTCAGTCTTTAGTTTTCTAGCTAGTTAGTTTTCTGGTCCTGAGCTCCTGTCCTGTGATCCCTGTGTCTGTGA
Source organism: Anomaloglossus baeobatrachus (assembly GCF_048569485.1). Classification (NCBI taxonomy): domain Eukaryota; kingdom Metazoa; phylum Chordata; class Amphibia; order Anura; family Aromobatidae; genus Anomaloglossus; species Anomaloglossus baeobatrachus. The sequence goes on from NC_134355.1 coordinate 47,698,218, forward strand.
CTTGTACCTGCCTTACCATATCTATGTGTCCCTGCCATGCCCAACACTCCTGTCCTTAGCCACCTGCTTGTCTGCCTCAGCCATCCCACCTCTAGCCAGCTGCACCCATGTCTATACCTGAGTTCGTCATGTGTCCTGGGGCTCAGCTGCAACAGTCCTGGGAGTGATACCTGGCATACACCTAGCTGTAGGTGCTTAGTTAAGCTTCTCCCACTAAAGGATAAGCCTGAGTCTCTGCTGTAACCAAGTGACTCCAGTAAGCCTAGTCGCTGCCTCTATACCGGCCGAGAGCATTACATAGTGATAATGTGCTGAGGAACACAGCTTAGTAAATGGCACATCCCTGGAATCAAGGTTTCTATCCCTACATCATGCTGATCCCATATTACATAGCAAAAATCTGCTGACAGATTTCTTTTAACAAAAAGGCAATTTTTGGAACTTTACAATGTTTGATTACAGATAATAAAGGTGTCTATATTTGTGATGACGAAGTTTATCTGACGGGAAATTTTAGGAATTTGCTGAACTGGGCTGTGATGCCGAGCACCCAATGTGATACCAAGCACCCAGGTGTAATGAGATGTTAGACCACTAGGAGTTGCTAGATACCCTAGTGGAGGAGATCTGTGGGGTAGTCAAACAAGCCAGGGGTCAGGAGTCGGGAGATCATGTCAGTAACAGAGGGAGAGAGAAAGTCAGTGTGTGAGCCAAGAGTCAGTAAACCAGGAAGTCAAGTCAGAATACAAGCCGAGGTTGGTAGCCAAGAGGATAAGTCAGGTACATGGGAGAGAGCAGAGTCGGTGGTCAGACTCATGAACAAGTCAAAAGTCAGGAAGGCAGGCAGTCAAGACAGAGTAGGGGAGGAGACAGGACGAGGTACGAGGAACTAGAAAGCAGAACAAGATCAAGTCAGTCACTTACGGGAACCAGAGACGTGCACTGCTAAACAGGAACTATCCCCGATGGCGTTCCAGGTGGACTGGCTCCCGGATAAAGCAAAGCCATACCCCGGAACGAGGTTTCAAAGAACACACCCCTCCCACACCCCACAAGACTTAAGGCCGCATTACACGCTACGATATATCTAATGATATGTTGTCGGGGTCACGTCGTTAGTGACGCACATCCGGCCTCGTTTGACATATCATAGCATGTAACACAAATGAGCAACTGTGAAAGAACAAAAATACTCACCTTATAGTTGCTCGTTGACACGTCGCTCATTTTCAAAAAATTGAACGTCCTTCTGTGCTCCGGTTGATCATCATTCCCGAGGCAGCACACATCGCTCCGGGTTACACCCCGGGAACGATGAACTGCAGCTTACCTGCGTCCCGCCAGCAATGCGGAAGGAAGGAGGTGGGCGGAATGTTTACGTCCTGCTCATCTCCGCTCCTCCGCTTCTATTGACCGGTCACTGTGTGACGTCGCTGTGATGCTGAATGTCCCTCTCCCTTCAGGAAGTGGATGTTCGCCGCCCACAGCGAGGTCGTTTGGAAGGTAAGTGCGTGTGACGGGGGTTACCGACTTTGTGCGACACGGGCAACAAATTGCCCGTGCCGCACAAACGATGGGGGCGGGTGCGATCGCACGACATATCGACACGTGTAATGCAGTCTTTAGACTGGGAACAACAAATTCACTAGAGGAAAATATGAGGCCCAGTACAGGCTCTGCAGGAGAGCAGAGCACCACTCAGCAGAATCATGAAATGGGCAAGTTTGAACAATTTGCGATTAATTTAACTTCAATTGACTAAAATGTATCCTGCCATTTTAAACATTGCAGAAAATTGTAAAATCAAGAGAATGACCACATTACCTTGAGCTTCCCCATAATGTTTTGAATATAATATAGTCCATGATAGCCTATAAAAAAAAGCTGAAAATGCAGCAGCCATTTTACAACGAATCTGGATAGTGAGTGGACATCACAGCTCACAGCTTAACCATAAAAATAGGGATAAAAAACATAAAACCCCCACAAACTGTATAGTAAGTGTGTGAAAGCGCATTCCGTGAAGAAGATTAGTGTGAAGAAAAGAGACTATTGACATAGGTTTTTCTGGGAACTTGAAGGCTTTGGAGAATTTTTGATTTCCCATGGAATCTTGAAAATTGGAGTTTCAATACAGTTTTTCTTCTCTTGTCTATACGGAATCCATTTAATGATGTACATATGTGGCGCCCCTGACCTGGTCAGGCACCACTGAGTACTGCACCCATGCTGGGGACAGTACAATACAGGTAATCCAGATGGCTGACTGGGGTGTGGAACACAGGCGCATAGTGATCAGGTCTCACACATGTACCTTTGAGAGGACCCCTGGGGATCCCAGGAGGGGGCAAGCCTTCACCTTCACTGGAATAGTGGAGGGGGTAGAGCCTCCATCTCCTCTCAAGGGGTGTGGTGGAGAGTCTGGTTGCTAGGTGGCGTAGGCAAGAACAGGAGAGGAGGAGCAGTGAGCCAGTTCAGTGTAGAGTCCAGGGAGCTCAAGTGAGGAGCAGATCCCTGGAGCTGGGCAATCTGACAGCGTCCGCGCAGTGGCTATTGACGGGGGAGAACGGTCAACTAGGAGTGCTGCCTGAAAGCCAGCTTCAGCTAGGGAGTGCAACGGAGTGGGAAGTAAGGAGACTGCTAGAGAGCACCAGGCCCAACCGGGCGGCAGATCCCGAAGCGGGGATAGATTCAACTTTCTTCTGCTAAACCTGCCGGTGTGGGGCTCTTAAAGCCCACACCACAACACTACAAAAGCCGCAGCCACGTAACCACAAGTTAGGGCCCATAGGTCATAGGAGGCAAGAGGCTGGAGTGGCCTGGTCCGGGGAACAAGCACACGGCAAAACAAGAAGGGGAGAGAGGCTTGGAGCATCTTCCCTGGGTGACCCCCATAGGGACTCAAAGTCGGGGTTACCCCAAACCACCAAGGGCTAAGGAAGGCGAGTCAGTAGTCACCCTCATAAAGTCAGCCTGAAGGATACCTGGTTCCACCTGGTTCGTCCCAGCTACGCCCGGGTTACTCACCCTGCCATCAAATGTGAGTAAAAACCCTGAAAGACACTCTGCCTGTGTGGTCATTCTGCGACTTGTAGTACTACGCATCTACACCGGGCCCTGGGGCTTGCCTCACTCTCAGGAGGCTACTACATCTGACTGCACATATCATCAGCCCCAGGCACCCCTAACTTGCAGTGGCGGTCCCCACTGACCGCAATACTGAGAGTGGCGTCACGATCAAAACTGAAGATTCCCTACCTGTGACCAGCACCAGCTACGTGGAGTCCCTGAAGGTATGCACCGACACAACACCGGTGGGGCTTCACATCTGGCGTCACGAACAGGATAAGGACTAGACCTGTTAAGACAGGTGACCATGTGCCTAGGCGGTCCGCTTGAAAAATTGGAAGCGCCGCCATATTGCCACCATGAAAAGCGCGCTGAAAAACAACAGCAGCCCGCGCTGGAAGAAGTTACCGCCCACGAAGAGGTGTGGCTACCCAGAGATCCCCTGCAGAGTCCTGACCTCGCTGATGAAGAAAGCGGAAGCGTCCGGAGACGGCGAAGCAGAAGAGAAGCCAGTAGCGTGCTAGAGGAAATGGAGTCCAGACGTGGATACCCAGAGCCAGGCTCTGCTGCCTGGTGGTGCCGGGAGCTTGCCATCTTCTGTGACCAGCTGGAGGCCAGGATTGTGCGACAGCTCAGGGAAGAACGCACGGAGCTCCTGGAGATGGCTGCGGCGGTCCGGACCTATGAAGAGAGAGCCGCGCGGAGCCTGCCGGATCGAGCGGCGACGACGATTCAGACCCCGATGGGTGAGTCCGGTGTTGCCCCGGCTAGAACAAGAGCCCCGACCCTAGCTGCTACGACCGCGGTCCCAGAGGAGGCGCCCGGTGCGGCGACGCTGAGTGAGGCCGCAGCCACGCTAGGTGCGGCCCGCCAAGCCCAGGCCGCTGCAGCGATGCCCCGCCTGTCCCGCAGGGCTCCGACCACCACGCCAGTGCTCATCCGTGCTGCAGGTGTGACGCTGACCCAGGCTGCCACCCTGCTGAACCCGGTCCGCCAAGACCCCAACGCAGCAGCGACGCTCGTCCGCGCCGCAAGTGATATGCTGAACCAGGCCGCAGCCCCGCCGGGTGCGGCCCGCCAAGCTCCGATCACTGCAGCGACGCCCGGCTCAGCCTGCACGGACCCCATCGAGGCTGCGACGCCAAGTGAGACCGCGGCTGCAGTGTCCAGTCCGGCCCGCCAGGAACCGGCCGCGACAGAAACGCCAATCCAGGCCGCCGCCATGCCAGGCGCGGCCCGCCAAGACCAGGCCGCCGCAGCGATGCCCTGCCCGGCCCGCCAAGACCAGGCCGCCGCAGCGATGCCCTGCCCGGCCCGCCAAGACCAGGCCGCCGCCATGCCAGGCGCGGCCCGCCAAGACCAGGCCGCCGCAGCGATGCCCTGCCCGGCCCGCCAAGACCAGGCCGCCGCCATGCCAGGCGCGGCCCGCCAAGAACAGACCAACTCATCATTTTCCCCGGCCTGCAAGGCCAGAGCAGACATTGCTCCCCAGTCCACGGAGGTCCCTGATAGGAAGCCTATGCTGGGAGAGGACTCCACCTACTGGCAGCTGAGGGCTGACATGGAGGCCAAGTTTCCGAAGTGGTTGGTGGATCAGTACGTGCGCCCCCCGCGCACCCCCAAGGAGATTCAGGCAACCCCTGCAGCCCCGCCAGAGAGTCCACCGCCCGGACCAGCTGAGGACCACTCATCCCCAGCGCTGCCACAACCAGAGTGCAGCGAAGAACTAAGGGGGAGAGGAGGCCAGGAAGCAGAAGGGCTGACTCCGACGCCAACCGCAGCAGACCCCTACCCAGAGTCGGAGATGCTGCCCTATTCCCGCTGGGAGGAGGAAGACTTGACACCGTCAGCAGATGAAGATCAACCCACAGACCTCACCTGGGAGCCCACAGGCATGAACCCAGCCCGCAAGACACGGCGCAGCAGAGCAAAGTATCCTCCAACACCACAGTCTCCAGAGCAGAGAGAGGTCACAGCCAGAGACCTGCAGGAGAAAAGATTACTGAGAAGGTCTAAAGCCCAGGCCAGAGGACCCCTTTACAGAGGAGTAGTAGAGGACTTCAACTTGAAAAGCGGATACGGCTTTATTGTAGTAAGAGGAATAAAAGAGGGCATATTTGTGAATCGGAGAGATGTTCAAGCCCACCTGCCCAGAGGACATTCAGGCAGAAATTTGAAAATTGGAGACGTAGTACAGTTCACCATGCATGAAGGCGAAAGAGGATTGTATGCGCTTGATGTAGCACCATGTCCCAAACAAGAAAGAAAAGACAGAGATAAAGAACCAGATGTAGAAACAGACGAAGACCAAGAAAGGAAAGATAAAGAACCTACAGATGAAACAACCACAGACAAAGAACCTACAGAGGAAACAACCACAGACGACGACAGAGAGCAAGAAAGTCACAGGTGCCGGTGCCCTACATGCCCACGCCCTGGTGAAATGGAGGAGTAGAGTAGAGAGAAGTAAAGAAATACAGCAAGTTACCAGTTGAAGTTTTGACAAGTTTTGTTTGCAACGTTTAAGAAATGCGCCCACAAAAACTATTGTGAGAAAACCATAAACCTTAAGGCTATGAACTTGCTATAGCCACAAACTCTCGCAGTGTAAATAGTTACACCAGTGGCACCACCACCAGGGCCAGCCTGTTTAGGGGCTTGGCTCGTCTGCAACCAGGGGGGCCCGTCCGTAGAAAAGGGCCTTGGCTCACCTGCGACCAGAGAGCACGCCTGTTTATGGGGCCTTGGCTCACCACCACAAAGAGGGTACCTGGTCAGCACCAACTGTGGAGGCCGCCTCTGCATCCTGCCAGAAGAGGCTGAAGGCGCGGATCCACCAGGCCAGGTATACCCTGAAACCACCAGCCCATGAAAGCCGCCTCTACATCCTGCCAGAAGTGGCTGAAGGCGCGGCCAACGGGAGAGGAAGATTGGAGGAAAGGTCTGGGGAAACGGATGGCCCAGACCTGGTTACCAACAGGACCGGTGACCTGCCTCCTGAGAGGGTTTTGGGTGGGTTAACGGACTTGTGGGTGGAGGGTGGTGATGTCTGATACCTGGTGCTTTTAAAAATGTTTTACCATGTTTTAATGTTTTATGCATTTTAAAATGTTGTCTTGCAGCCCGAGGACGTGCTGGTGATAACTAAGGGGGAATGTGGCGCCCCTGACCTGGTCAGGCACCACTGAGTACTGCACCCATGCTGGGGACAGTACAATACAGGTAATCCAGATGGCTGACTGGGGTGTGGAACACAGGCGCATAGTGATCAGGTCTCACACATGTACCTTTGAGAGGACCCCTGGGGATCCCAGGAGGGGGCAAGCCTTCACCTTCACTGGAATAGTGGAGGGGGTAGAGCCTCCATCTCCTCTCAAGGGGTGTGGTGGAGAGTCTGGTTGCTAGGTGGCGTAGGCAAGAACAGGAGAGGAGGAGCAGTGAGCCAGTTCAGTGTAGAGTCCAGGGAGCTCAAGTGAGGAGCAGATCCCTGGAGCTGGGCAATCTGACAGCGTCCGCGCAGTGGCTATTGACGGGGGAGAACGGTCAACTAGGAGTGCTGCCTGAAAGCCAGCTTCAGCTAGGGAGTGCAACGGAGTGGGAAGTAAGGAGACTGCTAGAGAGCACCAGGCCCAACCGGGCGGCAGATCCCGAAGCGGGGATAGATTCAACTTTCTTCTGCTAAACCTGCCGGTGTGGGGCTCTTAAAGCCCACACCACAACACTACAAAAGCCGCAGCCACGTAACCACAAGTTAGGGCCCATAGGTCATAGGAGGCAAGAGGCTGGAGTGGCCTGGTCCGGGGAACAAGCACACGGCAAAACAAGAAGGGGAGAGAGGCTTGGAGCATCTTCCCTGGGTGACCCCCATAGGGACTCAAAGTCGGGGTTACCCCAAACCACCAAGGGCTAAGGAAGGCGAGTCAGTAGTCACCCTCATAAAGTCAGCCTGAAGGATACCTGGTTCCACCTGGTTCGTCCCAGCTACGCCCGGGTTACTCACCCTGCCATCAAATGTGAGTAAAAACCCTGAAAGACACTCTGCCTGTGTGGTCATTCTGCGACTTGTAGTACTACGCATCTACACCGGGCCCTGGGGCTTGCCTCACTCTCAGGAGGCTACTACATCTGACTGCACATATCATCAGCCCCAGGCACCCCTAACTTGCAGTGGCGGTCCCCACTGACCGCAATACTGAGAGTGGCGTCACGATCAAAACTGAAGATTTTGACCAGCACCAGCTACGTGGAGTCCCTGAAGGTATGCACCGACACAACACCGGTGGGGCTTCACACATACTATATGAGAAGAAGTATAAAAATAAGTTTGTTTTCATCACTGGGATTTTTTTTTATCTTTCTCCCGTAATGAACCATTTATAAAAACACCTTTTTTTGGTTTAGAGGAAAAATACCTAAAATTAATATTCAACCTCTGGCCTTGTCAAGTCAGATATAAAATATGAGGCAGCAGATGTTCGAGGGTCTCTCCCTACTTAAGAAACGGCTGGCTCTAATGATATGTGAAACATTTTTTTGCCTTTCACTTTTCCTCCTTTCACTGCTCGTACATTTACTGACAGCTGAAAGTATTCAAATAATGATGTGTTCCAGTATATACAGCACCGAATCTGCACCGCTCGTGAGTGATTCTAGAATTCAAAGGTATCCAGCAACGGTGTTAGTAAAGGAATCATGAATGCCGGCTCTATACGAGCACGAAGAAATAGTGAGTGAGACGGAAATATTGTCTTCTATGTCAAAAAGTAAAATGAAATCAAATGTATTCATTGTTTTTTTATTGAAATAATAATAATAATAATAATAATAACAATATAAAATGTAGTATTTTACCATTTTATTTGTTCAAGGTTCTAAATTTTGCAGTCTGATTTTTTCAATTTTAAGCTCAATGAGATTTGTTTGTGTTTTTAGCACTATTATGGATATTTTTTTTTTTTTACTATCATGGAGTACATAAAAATGCATTATTTATTAGAATTAGTGTGAATCAAGTGACCTACTCTCACTGGTGTGTCATGTGTGACAGACAATTCATGTGGTTTCTGGCCATAGAAGGTCACAGTGTCTGGCTGTGCAGAATGCTCCCTGACTTTTCATTGTTCCTGCTGTCAGTATTCATTGGTATAGGTAGCTTTCCTGCTGGATTCATCACTCCCTTTCGGATCCAGCAGGAGCTCACCTTCCACCCAGCTGTTGATTATCATTATTCCCTTAGTGTTTAAATACCCCATCATTCCTTTGGACTGTTGCTGGTGATATTTTCAGTTCCTTCAAGCCGAAGTTGCAAGCAGCTGGTTTGTACTCCTCTGTGGTATCTTTGCTGAAAGCTCTGCTGAACTTCTACCTGAGTCATCTAATGATAAGTAGTTAATGCTTTTCCCCCTGTGTGTCCTCCTTGTGTCTTCTATAGTTGTTTAGTTTTGTTGACAAACACCTCATCCCATCCATTCCCTATTTAGAGCCCAGCACTAGGGATGTCTAGGGTCAGGTATCTGCCGCTGGCGCTTGGGATTTTAGTGGGCCGCTTTACTGGAAAGCCCTATCCCCCGCGGTGTGCTGTCGCCTTCAATCTCTGAGCTCTTAGGGAAGTTCATAAAGATACTCTACTTCCCGGGTTAATTATCAGGACGTTGAATTGGCTCCTGACCTAGGGTCCTGTACCCCGTCGTGCTCGGTACCGGTCAGTTCTTTTGGGTTTCTGATGCCGACAGTCCTCCTAGACTATGTCCGTCGCACCCTTCCAATGTCACTGTCACCGGTCCCTGACTCCTCTGGTCCCGGACCACCGTCTGCGACCCAACCTCGGTCTTGCTCCCCGGGAGCTACTACTCCAGCTCCTCACTCCTTGACGGCTCTTGTGACACCCTGGACCCCAGGGGTCACAGGTTATTACACCCACTGCACACCCCCACACTAGAAAGGTACCACCAGTCAACCACAAATACCTGATTGCCTCCCTCAGAGTCAGACAGGCACACCAGGTGGGCGGAGTCAGGTGGAAGGACACCCCCCGAGGAGTCTGCTGGCCTGAGGCAGGAACACAGTGCAGTGCACAAAGGAGTTCAGTTCAGTACAGTGGAGTGGAGAGCAGTGGACTACGGTTCTGCGTGGGGTCTGGGTTGGAACCTAGGACCCCAGATCAGTCAGGCAGGCAGACGGCAGTGGCCGCCTGCAGGAGACCGGGAATATGACCGGTAGAACCGTGAGTGACCGGGACAGGGTAGTGGCCCGCCGGAACCGAACCGGGGAGCCAACAGGATACCGGAGCACCAAGCAGGGTACTCAGACCCCGAACTAGGCTATACGCCACCACCATAGTCGAATTAACTGATTGCGGTCTAGGCCTCAGGGGTTCATTCCCACCAAAGTCCCGATTGAAGGCAACAGCCCAACCTGTCTGGATAGTAGCCACCGCCAGAGGCCAGAGATTCAAGGGCCAGCGCCTTCGGGCAAAAGGGGCTCCTACGACACATACACGCTGGGGAGCGGACTACCAGTGCCCAGGCACAGTGGTCACACTACAAATACAGGTGCAGGAGAAAGGCGGACATTGCCAACCTGACTAGGAAGCTGCAACTGGCTGCGGGTCCCATCCATCCCTCCGTTTGGTTTACCAGTGACTCTCTGTGGTTTAATCGTGAGTACACCAGTGCCATCTGGCACCGCACCGCGCCGCACCGCAACCCTGCGCCCTGCACCCCGACCCTCGCATAACCGGGCCCCGGGACCAATATCCCCCTACCCACGAAGGGGTCAACACTAGCTGCGCCACTACACCGCTCCTGGGAGTCCCCGTACCTCCACCGCAGTGGTGGTGTCCACCATCAATCACCACAACCCGTGGGTGGCGTCATGAACAATCATCCCAAAACTGAACACCCGCATTCCCTCTCGCGTAACGCCAACCCCCCCCCATGCAGAGCGACGTGACCCCCGGGTCCGTGAGAGGCTCGAGCCACCGCCCGCAGTACGAGCACGGACCCGAGCGGCTCGCCGGTCGCAGCCGAGGCCGCGGGGCGGTACACTCTCACTACTCTCTTGCTTCTTTCCTCCCACCAGTCTGCCTGACCCCTAAGTGGGTGGCCCTATTCCGTTTAACCAACTTACTGGCGTGTCTGACAGGTCATGATGTGAGGTACGATTGGGATTTGTGGTGCTGATGTTTGTGACACCGGTTTCTTAGGAACCTGGAACCATGGGGGTTAGGCCCTGCACCCTGGGTAAGGATTGCAGTACCCTGTGGCACCCTGATATTCTCAGGGGTGCCACATATGTTTTAGCTTTTATTAACTTTTTTTGGGAAGTACAAAAAACGTTCAATGTTATCATGTTTCTTTTTTTTAAGTCATGTAAAACAATAAGGAGAGGGAACCCAGCTTCACTGTCAAACATCTTGGATGTTGCAGCACAATTAACCATGACATTTAAGGGGTTACACTTCTGGGATCCAAAGTATTATAGTCCTCATTCAACCACAATCTTGAGAGTTCAGTGAGCAAGATGCACAAGATCCAGTGAGCCAACCCCTCTGAAAGCCACATACAGCAACATGGCAACAATCATAAAGCACAAAATTCATGGAGCAGAATTGTGAGTCGGACTGATGGTCAGGGCTCGCATCACTACCCAGCGCACCCAGGTAAGTGCCAGGGCCCTGGACAAACGGGGGGCTTACTCGCTGTCAGGGACAAAGTCAGTGCTTTGTACCTGACGGTCTCCCTGGCCCTTTATGATCTATGGAGCTCAGGTAACTATCTCCCCCCTCCCCGTGCGCTTTTTCCTCATGTGTGCTGTCTCTCTGCACTATGTGATAAGTGCAGCATCCGGAATGCTCTTGGCTTTTGATGAAACCAGTGACATCACCTGACACCTGTGATCAGCAGAACCGATCTCCTGCTTCACTAGGACACCGCTCTGCTGTAAGGAAGAAGAGAGAGACTGCACAGGGGGGGAGAGAGAGACCGCACAGGGGGAGAAGAGAGAGCACAGGGGAGAAACTACCCAGGGGAGAGACAGAGAGCACAGGGGGAGAGACAGAGCACAGAGGAGACATTGCACAGGGTGAGAAGAGAGAGCATAGGGGTAGAGGAGAAAGCACAGGGGAGAGAGTACACAGGAGAGAAACAGAGCATATGGGGAAGAGACAGAGCACAGAGGAGACATCACAGAGGTGGAGAAGAGAGAGCACATGGGGAGATGAGAGAGTGTCGCGGGCGGAGGAGGGGACGCCGCGCTCTCCCACTGCTCGGGTCCGGCTGCGGCTGCTGCTGCCTGCTGCTGCTGCTCGGTGGCTCGAGCGATGGGCCGGATCCCGGGGACTCGAGCGGCGCTCCTCGCCCGTGAGTGAAAGGGAATTGGTTTTTGGGATAGTTTATTGTCCGTGACGCCACCCACGGTTGTGGTGATTTGTTGACACCACCGCTGCTCTGTATGGGGATCCCGGTGACTGATGACAGGGAGCAGCAAAGTTGTTGGTTCTCCCCTCTGTGGGTAGGGGGTAGTTGTCCCGGGGCCCAGTGATGAGGTGGGTGATGAGGGATGGCGGGGCCGGTGCAGGGCTTGGTGGGGTGCAGGGACGCGGGGGCAGCGCTGTGCCTTGCGGCACTGTGGTACTCACTCAGCCTGAGACAGGGACACAGTTCTCAGTAAAACACATGGCTGGAAAGACGGTTCCCATGGACGGCTGAACTTGCTTTTCCCCAGTAGTGGATGGTGACGGTCCCTTTTCCTGCACCTAATGTTTCTGTGTTGGTAGCGATGGGTTCCCACCGGTTACCCACTCCTCGGCTTCAATCTGGGCCGAAGGAGCCCCTCTCTTTGCCCGCAGGCGCTGGCCCTGAGAAACTGGTGCCTTGGCGGTGGCGGTGTCTCTCTACAACGGTTGGACTGTTGCCTTCAATCGGGACTTGGTTGTTGGGAGACCCAGAGGTCCCCTTCACTGACGGATTTGGCAAATTCACGGCGACTCCTAGCCTTGCCGGGATCCGAAAGGCCCCTGCCACTGGTGCTGGCTTCACTTTGTATACCGCTCCGGTACCGCCGGGCCACCACCCGTCCGCGGTCGTTTCGGCAACCTCCGGTCAGCCGCTCCTGCGGACAGTCACCGCCGTCTGCTGACCTTGCTGTCTCAGTCCGGGGCACACACCCGGACCAGCTTCAGGCTTTACAAGCTGTCACTTTTTACTCCTTCTCTCTAGCTCCTCTACTACTTCCCTTCCTTCTACTTCCACTAACTTTTCTTATCTTGCTTCTCACTCAAGCTCTGCCTGAGCTCAACTGCCTGGTTCTCCCGCCTCCAGGGCTGTGAACTCCTCGGTGGGCGGAGCCAGTCGCCTGGCCCACCCCCTGGTGTGGACATCAGCCCCTGGAGGAAGGCATCAAGGATTTTAGGTTAGTCTTGGTGTTCCTAACTGGGGTGTAGGGTGTGGTGGTATTATGACCTGTGACCCCTGGCTTGCCCAGGGCGTAACAAGAGCACAGGGGATAAAATACACAGGGGAGAGACAGAGCACAGAGGAGACATCATATGGGGGGAGAATAGAGAACACAGGGGGAGAGACAGAGCACAGAGCAGAAATCGCCCAAAGGAAGAAGAGAGAGCAGGGGACAGAGGAGAGAAAACAGGGGAGAGACTACACAGGGGAGAGACAGAAAGCACAGGGGGAGAGACAGAGCACAGAGGGGACATTGCACAGGGGGAGAAGAGAGAGTGTCGCGGGCGGGGAGGAGGGTCTCACCCCCTCTGCTCGGGTCCGGCGGCTGCTGCTCAGTGGTGGCTCGATTTATATTACTCAAGGGAATAAATTAGAAGTGCAGAGGTATATAGCTAAGGAAAAACTTCTAAAATACAATACTTTATTATTAATAAGTTAAGAAAGGGGGAAACCCCAACATTTCAATAACAAAATTACAAAGTGCACAAATGAAAAAGGCAAAAAAGCACAGGAGGGGCCTGGCCCTTAGGTAGCCCTCGATCTCCCCCTACCTTGCTGCGGAGGTCGGCACCCTAAGGCCTACGCAGTTTGGCGCCCCCGCTCACCGAAGACTTTCCCTCCGGGCCCTAATCTGGCCCTGACGGTCCGGGAGGTGAAAATCTACTAGCGGAAAAAATTTTTTTCAAATTGAACCAACAATAGATTTAAAAGATGTAGATCAAATACACTATGACCAATATAATGAAACTGGAAACATAGTAGGGTACAATCACCCAATAAGGAATCACCCGTCAAAACCTGATGATTCCAACCAGAAACACCCAACGCGTTTCCCCTCATATGTTTGAGGTTCTTCAGGGGTAAATACAGTAGTAGTTAGTTCAAAAGACATATAGATATACAGAATGCTGGTGGTCCCAAACAGCACTGCAAGTGAGTAGACCCCCACTACCCCCCACACACGGGTAACCAGTCCCAACAGAACTCCGTGTTACACTCAACACCCAAAATGGTCCCGGGACTAGGCTCCCACAGGGTAACCAGCTTCAGTCAGGGTGTCTTATACAGTTAGGGGGCAGATCCCGTTTGTTCAATATAGCGGGTATTGACTACTTATCTTAACCGCAGTGCTCAGCGATAAAGGGACATGCTTCACCGGACTCCCTGGATGTGGCGTGAGTCAAAGCCCCCCTACAGCAAGATATACGCTCCTTAGTTCACCATCCTCCCATCTAGAGGTGGCCAAAGTGTTTGCATGCAGAATACAGGGGCAAGGAGGTACCCACGCACGTAACAGCCCATTTATGAACAGGTTCCAAATATTCTCACCTGTGATGAAGTAAGATTAACCCCAAGCAGTCCGTTCCTGAAAGAATACACGTGTGCTTGCATCGTACGCGTGTCTGATCACACACTTCCGCCTCACCGGGTATCTCCATCACGTGACCGGGGATTCCCCGATGACGAGGGCCGCACGCACACTCAGTGGGCGGTGACGCGGTCCGCACCTGCGCACTGAGTGCGTCCCAAGCTGGGACGCAAACAGGAAGGTACTCGCAGGGAGGCAGACCCGGCCCGCGTCACGTGTCTCGGGCTGCCCCGATCACATGAGCCGTATTTCCCAAAAATGCTGGCTGCGCCTGCGCGTTATGCGCATACCCAGCCTAAACACACTGAGGGGAGATTTACTGAGAGGCGGAAACAGTGCACAGCGTTCAGACATGCCCCCCTCCCCCTTCTTCAAATATGCAGGGAGATGGAGCCAATGATTTACGCTTCAATATACGTGGTCATAGGGCCAAAATCAAAGAATATGAATCAACTGGAGAACCATCCAGCCACTTAAACAGATGGTAAAAATAGGTATAGGCTGAGAACATCCAAAAATGGGGTCCATATGAGCTCCCCTTAATGTAACTTCGGTAATTATAGGATGTCAATAAAATAAACTGATGTGGACCTACAATAAGGTAAATAAATAGAGCCAACTCCCTAGCGGATTAATAGGCATGGCAGAAAGAAATGGGCCCGAGAGAATCGGGCAAACACTCCGGACACCAAATTAAGGGGTGGCTCGAGCGGTGGGCCGGATCCCGGGGGTTTTCGAGCGACACTCCTCGCCCGTGAGTGAAAGGGGGTTTGTTGGGTGTGGGAATTGTTTATTGTCCGTGATGCCACCCACGGTTGTGGTGATTTCACCACCGCTGCTCTATAGGCCCGGGGACGATGGTGTGTAGCAGCGAGATGTTGCGTTGCCCCTCCGTGGGTAGGGGTTGGTGATCCCGGGGCCCGGTGACGGGGTTAGATGCTTGGCCTGGTGGGCGCAGGGACGCGGGGGCAGCGCTGTGCCTTGCGGCACTGTGGTACTCACTCAGCCTGAGACGTTGACACAGTTTTACGGTAAACCACACGGCTGGAAAGACGGTTCCCACGGACAGCTGCACTTGCTCTCCCAGTAGGTAACGGTGATGTCCCTTTGACCTGCACCTAGTGTTTCTGTGTTGGTAGCGATGGGTCCCCACCGGTAACCCGCTCCCCGGCTTCAAGCTGGACCGGAGGAGCTCTCCTTTGCCCACAGACGCTGGCCCTGAGGAACTAGTGCCCTGGCGGTGGCGGTGTTCCTCACTAATGGTCGGACTGTTGTCTTCAATCGGGACTTGGTTGTTGGGGGATCGACGTCCCCTTCACTGACGGATTCGGCAAATTATGGCGACTCCTAGCCTTGCCGGGGTCCGAGAGGCCCCTGCCCTGGTGCTGACTGTCCTTCGTATACTGCTCCAGACCGCCGGGCCACTACCCATACGCGGTCCTTCCAGCAACCTCCGAGCAGTCCCCCTCCAGACAATCACCGCTGTTGCTGACCTTGCTGACCTGTCCTGCACTTAGCTGGACTCACTTCAGGCCTTTCTACGCTCCCTTTTGTTCCTTTTCTTCCTTGCTCCACTACTACTTCACTTTCACTTAGCTCCTTTACCGCTTCCTTCTACTTTTCCCTCCAAACTCTAACTGCCTGGTTCTTCCTGCCTCCAGGGCTGTGTACTCCTCGGTGGGCGGAGCCAACCGCCTTGCCCACCCCCTGGTGTGAACATCAGCCTCTGGAGGAAGGCAACAAGGATTTTGGTTTAGCTTTGGTGTTCCTAACTGGGGTGTAGGGTGTGTTGGTGCATGACCTGTGACCCCTGGCTTGCCCAGGGCGTCACAAGAGCACACGGGGAGAGGAGAGAGCACAGTGGAAAGAGTACACAGGGGAGAAACAGAGTGCATGAGGGAGAGACAGAGCACAGAGGAGACATTGCACAGGGAGAGAAGAGAGAGCACAGGGGAAGATGAGAGAGCACAGGGGATAGACTACACAGAGACATCGCTCGGGGGTAGAATAGAGAACACGGGGAGAAACAGAGCACAGAGGAGACATCGCCCAAACGGAGAAGAGAGAGCAGGGGGAGAGGAGAGAGCACAGGGGAGAGACTACACAGGGGATAGACAGAGAGTACAGAGGAGATATCGCCCAAAGGGAGAATAGAGAGAATAGGGGGAGAGGAGAGAGCACAGGGAAGAGACTACACAGGGGAGAGAGAGAGCACAGGGGGAGAGAGAGAGCACACAAGAGGAATCGCACAGGGGGAGAAGAGAGCACAGAGGGAGACACAGCACACGAGGAGGGATTATATGAATTGGAATTGTGGGCCTGCAACCTCTATATTCTAATAATGAATTGTGGTATCTGTTAAAGGGGCTCACTGGGACTCTTTCGCATAGGGCCCATGAAAACTTGGAGCCGTTCCTGCTGGCAGTTTTGGTTTTCACCTTAGAAGGAATGATAGCTCCTTTTGAGCTGGAGCAGGAGGTCTAAGGACTAATACCATTGGGATGGTGAAGTGTATTGAGAGTATTTGGGGAAACTATCTCCATATGAAGCTGTCCCTATAGTTTTAAGGCTGTATTCAAACGTTCCTGTCTAGAGACGGCCATTTACATGCTTGTAATGTTGCATGGCTACTGATTTTTTGTTACAGCTCAGTTTTTTGTTTTTTGTATGTTCTTTTGCTTTAGTGCAAGTTAAGGGCACAACCCTTCCTATACTGAGGCTGAACAATTAATTTTCTTCCCACTGCGCTGTGTATTTAATCTGGGACCCAGGTGACCACTTGCTACTATTCACATTGGAGTTTTGACATGACACAAGTCAGGTATAGAAAATGTTTTTAAGTTTAGTTGGTTAGGGACCGTCCCAGATAGGCACACCTTGACGAGGTGGGATGGCTTCTTACATTTTTGCAAAATTGTATATACTAAGTACCCAGTTATTAAGCACTTGCATTTTATTCATTATTATTCAGGGTATTTTTCATACAATTTTTCTCTTTGTTTTTTTTTCCTGTCTAGCGGCTCCATTTACATGCTTGTAATGCTGATTTTTTTGTTACAGCTCAGTTTTTTGCGTTTTATGTTCAAACGTTGCAGCTACTGTCTACTTTCATTCCTTGATCGCAGTAAAATTGCATTATTTTTCCCACAAAATTTTAAATAGTGGCAAAATAGTTTGACATTGTCGTGATTGGAGAAAAAAAGTCGTAACATGTCAACTCAGCCTTTAAACTGTATGTGACCAAACACTTGGGATATGAACTCCTCTTATGACTGTCCCTTTGTAGTGAAGAGTGAATCAGTTGAATTTGGTGTTGTGCCTTAACTTGACCAGTAAATTTATGTGGTCAGTTATGCTCTGGGATATGTCTAGACTAGAGTCGAGCGAGTACCTAACTATTCGTGCTCTCTATACTCATAATAAGTACTGTCTAATACTCGTGTACTCGTTCCGAATAGCGTTTGCAATGCAAGTCAATGAGGAATACTCAAAATCTAATGAGTAACTCGAATTCCGCGCAATTCGCTACTCACACGAATAATACGGCATTCGGGTTACTTGTTACTTTGCAAGTTTTTCCTCATTGACTTGCATTACACACGCTATTCGGAATGAATGAGACAGTACTTGTTATGAGTATAGCGAGTATGAATAGTTAGGTACTCGTTCAACTCTAGTCTAGACCCCAAAGAATAAAAAACACAAGGATCAAAAAATAAAACAAATAGTTCACTTACCTGTCACTGGAGCTGCCCACTTAGGGGTACTTTGCACACTACGACATCGCAGGTGCGATGTCGGTGGGGTCAAATCGAAATTAACGCACATCCAGTGTCTCTGTCGACATCGGAGTATGTGAATCCTTTTTACTACGATTAACGAGCACAAAAGCGTTGAAATCGTATGATCGGTGTAGCATCGGTCATTTCCATAATTTCGGAAGGACCGATGTTACGATGTTGTTCCTCGTTCCTGCGGCCGCACACATCGCTGTGTGGGAAGCCGCAGCAGCGAGGAACATCCCCTTACCTGCGTCCCGGCTGCAATGAGGAAGGAAGGAGGTGGGCGGGATGTTTACGTCCCACTCATCTCTGCCCCTCCGCTTCTATTGGCCGCCTGCCGTGTGACGTCGCTGTGGCGCCGCACGACCTGCCCCCTTAGGAAGGAAGCGGTTTGCCAGCCAGAGGGACGTCGCAGGACAGGTAAGTGCGTGTGTAGCTGCCGTAGCGATAATGTTCACTACGGCAGCTATCACAAGATATCGCAGCTGCGACGGGGGCGGCAACTATCGCACTCGGCATCGCTACCATCAGCTTGCAATATCGTAGTGTGCAAAGTACCCCTTAGGGCTGCTTCTCACTTGCGAGTTTCTCGCAGTAGAGCAATGCGAGAAAAACTCGCATTGAAATCGGACACATGTTAGTCAATGATTCAGCTCTCATCTGCGATTTTTTTCTCAGTCCAAATCGGACCGAGAAAAAAATCGCAGCATGCTGCTTTTTTGCGAGTTTCTCGCACCATTTGTCCCAATGATTTCCTATGGAAGGGGATTAAAAGTAGCATCACACACGCGCACCAGCGTTCACATTTGCGAATGTGGCAGTAACTTCGCACATTAGATGAATGTGACAGCACATTCCCATAGGTTAATTAAATTACACATGTGTAATAGCTTTTATCTAATTAAGATGTTGCATGAAACTAGCATCGCAATCGCAACACACACGCGAGCAAAAAGCATCGCACTTGCGTTGCACTCGCACCTAACGTGAACTAAAATCAGCCGAGTTTTTTTCAGCCCAGTCGGACCGATTTTACTCGCATAGATGTGTTTCCACCCTAAGGGTATGTGCGCACGTTGCTTTTTACCTGCTTTTTTGCTGCTTTTTCTTCTGCGCTGTTTAATGCCAAAATGGATGTGTTCTTCTATTCAAGCAAAGTCTATGGGAATTTGGGTTTCTTGTTCACACTATGTTGTTCAAAATCCTGCTTTTTTGAGGCAGAACTTTGGTCAAAAACTCAGCTTTTCAAAGAAGCAACATGTCAATTGTTTTTGCCATTTGGGTTTTGCACTGCAAAGCTGAGTTTTTGACCAAAGTTCTGCCACAAAAAGGCAGCATTTTGAACAACATAGTGTGAACAAGAAACCCAAATTCCCATAGACTTTGCTTGAATAGAAGAACACATCCATTTTGGCATTAAACAGCGCAGAAGAAAAAGCAGCAAAAAAGCAGGTAAAAAGCAGGTAAAAAGCAACGTGCGCACATACCCTTACATGGCAGGCAATGTCCTCCTCTACGTCGGAGTTGGAGGTAGTCAGCTCCAACCCCTTTCCTGACCCTCTACAATGAAACAAGATTGCCTCTGGTAAACATTTTGCTAGATTTATACAAAGTGAATCTTAAAGAATGAGCAGTCCCTGTTAGCGAATAGTGCAGGGACTGCATGATGACACTGAACACGAGGGTATGTGGAGGATTGTTTATGTGTTTTTATAGTCAGGGGTTAATTTCAAATCTGCCTAGTAACGTGAGTGTGCCCTAGTAACCAATGGGGTCGCTGCGCGCCTAATTTTAAAGTTATTGATTGGATGTTTTGGTTGCTGTGCAGGTTTTGTTATATATATAAGGGGCTGTTTCACCAGCTGTGAGTCAGTCACAGCTGATGAAGAGAAAGCTTCTCCCGCCCACCCGCCCCCTTTTTTGTTAATCTTTCCTTATGTTGATTATTAACTTTATGTTTTTTGTTTTTGTCGTGTTGTTTTATTAGGGAGGAAGAATCGCCCAGCCATCTGGGTGGATTACGGAGTTATTACGGTGTTATTCAGTATGGATTGGTCATAACGGTATTTTTATGGTATTCATGGTTTAATAAAAAAGGTTTAATTTATTGAAAATAATCTCCTAATAAACAACACGGCCATTTTATTTCCACAATATCTGTCTCTGGGGTCACTTATTTATAGGAATTAAGAGGGTGTGATAGGAGTGTGGGTCATGTGTCATCATTCAAATTACAAAATCAAATTATTCTTAAAAATTTGAATCAAATTCGATTTTCTTTGAACTCATTTGCTAATCTCTATCCTTCTTTCTTGTACATAAACCAATATTTAGTCTGATACAGGATCTGTCTTGATAAGCTACAAGTCAATTATAGCGCCATATTGAATTTATACATCCAGTTTATTAGTTCTTAGGGGAAATAAGTGGGCATCAGAGCTGTCTAACAGGGGCTTACTCCCATTTCCTCATTGAAGACACATGATTTCTCACACAAAGCAAACATTCATGTGTATTGGGGAGTCAGGAAAGATACATTTCGGTCCAGAAATATTTGGACAGCGGTCGAATCGTCTTGATTTGGGGTCTTCATGCCACTATTTTTTATTTAAGGTGAAATAACTGAGATGCAATTGACTTTTTCAGGTTTTATGAAAGAGAACCAAACAACAGCATTTTTATATATAAACTAAAGCCAGTGCTATACTGGCACTATCATGCTGATTCTATACATACCTTTAGGCGGGCTTTGCACGCTGCGAGATCGGTAACAATGTGTTACCGATGCTGCAGCGATAGTCCCGCCCCCGTCGCACGTGCAATATCTAGTGAAAGCTGCCGTAGCGATTATTATCGCTACGGCAGTTTCACACGCAGTCACCTGCCGTGCGACGTTCCTCTGGCCCACGACCCGCCTCCTTCCTAAGGGGGCGGGTCGTGCGGCATCACAGCGACGTCACACGGCAGGCGGCCAATTGAAGTGGAGGGGCGGAGATGAGCAGGATGTAAACATCCCGCCCACCTCCGTCCTTCTCATTGCAGCCGGCGGCAGGTAAGGTGATGATCCTCGCTCCTGCGGCTTCATACACAGCGATGTGTGCTGCCGCAGGAGCGAGGAACAACATCGCACCTGTCGCTGCAGCGGAATTATGGAAATGTCGGAGGCTGCAGCGATGATACGATAACGACGCTTTTGCGCTCGTTCATCGTATCATCTAGGATTTACACACTACGACATCGCAAGTGACGCCGGATGTGCGTCACTTTCGATTTGACCCCACCGACATCGCACCTGCGATGTCGTAGTGTGCAAAGCCGCCCTTAGTTGTGAGATCAGATGTATAGTTTCTGAAATATAGGCAAGGAAATTTTGTGGAATGCACAGTTACTTAATGCAACAGAATATCTAATAGGTGGGTCGGGTTTTGCTAATTAGTCCCGCACCTTCCAGCCTGTCTGTCCTTCCTTCCCCTGTCTCTATTATTTATGCTAATTACTGTATATCACAGATTTACTAAATCTCTTCACTAAGATGGCATCGCAGTTGGCGCCTGTGCATAGCACTTATCTTCGGCGCCATCTTTGGGAAGACAGTGTGACATAATCTTATTGTTTTGTGGCCTATACGAAGGTGGCGCATGTGCTCCTGCCGTAACAACAAGAGCAGAAAATGCGAGGGCGCATGTGCTGCCCTTGCAGAGGCCACAAAACAATAATAAGATGTCACACTGTCTTCACAAAGATGGAACTGACTCTGATGCCTTCTTAGTGAAGAGATTTAGTAAATCTGTGATATATTGTAAATAGCATAAATAACAGACAGGGGCGGGAATAACTAGCAAAACCCGACTCACCTATTAGATATTCCGTTTCACCTCTAATCAAATAACAGTGCATTTCACAAACTTTACTTGCCTATATTTCAGAAAGTATACATCCGATCTCACAACTAAAGGTATGTATAGAATCAGTATGATAGCACCAGTATAGCACTGGCATTAGTGTATATAGGAAAATTCTGCTTGATGGACCTCTTTAAAGGAAAAAGAAAAGATCAGCTCACCAGTTTAGGTTGCATCAACAATAAATCCATGTGCTTAAGCTTGTACAATAGTTACTCACTAGGGATGATCGAATACCTCAAATATTCGGTTTTGCGAATATTTTCCGAATAGGTCGCCACTATTCGACTATTCGCGAATATTCGATGTGTGCTAACACGCTTTTGAAACCTTCCAGTGCAATTGCCATGAGGTCTTTTAACCCCTTCAGCCCCCGGGCACTTTCCGTTTTTGTTTTTTGCTCCTTTTCTTCCGAGAGCCGTAACCTTTTTATTATTCCATCAATCTTGCCATATGAGGGCTTGTTTTTTGCGGGACGAGTTGTACTTTTAAATGAAACCATAGGTTTTACCATATAGTGTACTGGAAAACAGCAAAAAAATTCCAAGTGTGGAAAAACTGCAAAAAAAGTGTGATCGCACAATAGTTTTTGGGATGTTTTATTCACCGTGTTCACTATATGATAAAACTGATGTATCTATGTGATGCCTCAGGTCGGTGCAAATTTGTAGACACCAAACATGTATAGGTTTACATGTATCTAAGGGGCTAAAAAAAATTCACAAGTTTGTCCAATAAAAGTGGCGCACGTAAAAAAGCGTGCGCCACGTAGCGTTCTTATTTTTTGGGATCTATGGCTCAGTAATGGCTTATTTTTTGCGTCTCGAGCTGGCGTTTATAATGGTACCATTTTTGTGCAGATGCTACGTTTTGATCGCCTGTTATTGCATTTTGCGTAAAACTTGCGGCGACCAAAAAACGTAATTTTGGCGTTTGGAATTTTTTTGCCACAACGCCGTTTACCAATCAGATTAATTGATTTTATATTTTGATAGATCGGGCATTTCTGAACGCGGCGATACCAAATATGTGTATATTTATTTATTTTTTAACCCTTTAATTTTCAATGGGGGGAAAGGAGGGTGATTTGAACTTTTAGTTTTTTTGTTTTTTTTTATTTTTTAAAACTTTTTTTTAACTTTTTTATTTTATTTTACTAGTCCCCCTAGGGGGCTATAGCGATCAGCAATCCGATCGCTATTATCTATCTGCTGATCACAGCAATACAGCTGTAAACAGCAGATACAGTCACTTTATTTTTCCCTCTGCTCCCGGCCGAGGGAAAACGAAAGTGAAACTTCGTAGCTCCAGGTGTCACCACATGACCCTGTTCTACGATGGCAACCACCGATAGTCACGTGATAACACACGTGACTTCCGGTGGGGGCGGCGGTAAGTAAAAAACATGGCCGCGCGCATTTAGATCTTGCTGCCAGACTTTGGCAGCAAGATTTAAGGGGTTAATGGCCGCGGGTGGAAGCGATTCAGTATGAATGTTAATATCAGGATTATTGGAAAATTCATTAACATATTCCGGGAGTGTGGATATGTTGGTCTTCAAATCTTGGAGCTCCATTCCAAAGAGAAGTTGTCATGATATATAGTAGAGGGTTGGGTTTTTTTCAAACATAGTCCACATACACTTTATATATTATATTTTTTAATATGTATTTTCTACATTTCAATTTGTGTTTTTTTTTTTAATTTTTAAGAGGTATTATTACTTTTTATTGATTGGTTGGATGTCCATTTTTGTGATTGGTCAGATGTTTAAGTCCATATGTATAAATATGTGAGGAAACCTCATTTTGTATACCTATAACTAAGAACATGGGTGTCCAAAACGCCTAAGTTTAAATTTTTGCACCGAACCTCTTCTTTTTTGTTTTTGATTTTCTCTTTGTTGTTATTTTTAATGCCTATTTATTAAATATACTTTTTCAATTAATGGGGAGGGACAAAAGAATTACTTGAAACCTTTAGGAATTTTAACCATCCATTTTTCAACAAAGCCTCCTCATTTCAGGGGCTCAAAAGTAATTGGACATATTATCATTAACATAAATAAAATGATAATTTTTAATACTTTGTAGAGAATATTTTGCAGGTAATAACTGCCTGAAATCTGGAAGCCATGGATGTCACCAAATGCTAGGTCTCTTCCTCTGTGATGCTTTGCTGCCTTTACTACAGATGCCTTGTGTAATATTGTTTGTGGGTTTTTGTGCCTTAGGTATTGCCTTAAGCATGTGAAATACAGCTTGATGCATTAGAGATCTGGTGATTGACTCGACCATTACAGGATATTCAATTTCTTTGCCTTAAACTCCTGGGTTGCTTTCGCAGTACGTTTTGGGTCATGGTCCATCTGTACTGTGAGGCGCCGTCCAAGCAATCTTGCTGCCTTTGGTTAAATCTGAGAAGAATGTCTCGCCCCGTACACTTCAGAATTCATCCACCTGCTTCTGTCTTCAGTCACATCATCCATAAACACAAGTGACCAAGGGCCATTGTTAGCCATGCATGCCTGGTCTTCACACGGCTTCTGCCATGTGTTACAGTGGATGTGGTGTGCTTTGGATCATCAGCCATTCAAAGCCTTCTCCATACTTTCTTCTTCCCATTATTCTGGTACAGGTTGATCTTAGTCTCATCTGTTCTCTGCTGCTTTTCCAGAACTGGGCTGGCTTATTTAGATTTTTTTTTGGCAAAGTCTAATCTGGCCTTTCTTTTTATTAAGGCTGACTAATGGTTTGCACCTTGTGGTGAACCCTCTATATTTGCTCACATCTTTTTAGTCGACTTAAGGTCCAGTCACACTAAGCAACTTACCAGCGATCCCAACAACGATAGGGATCGCTGGTAAGTTGCTAGGAGGTTGCTGGTGAGCTGTCACACTGCGACGCTCCAGCGATCCCACCAGCAACCTGACCTGGCAGGGATCGCTGGAGCGTGGCTACACGAGTTGCTGGTGAGCTCACCAGCAACCAGTGACCAGCCCCCAGTCTCCTAGTTACAGCACACATCAGGTTAATTAACCCGATGTGTGCTGCAGCTAAATGTGCACAGAGCAGGGAGCAGCGCACACTGAGCGCTGGCTCCTTGCTCTCCTACTTACAGCACACATCAGGTTAATTGCCTGATGTGTGCTGCAGCTAAATGTGCACAGAGCAGGGAGCAGCGCACACTGCTTAGTGCTGGCTCCTTGCTCTCCTAGTTACAGCACACATCGGGTTAATTGCCTGATGTGTGCTGCAGCTATCTGTGCACAGAGCAGGAGCCGGCAGCACAGGCAGTGAGAGCGGAGGAGTCTGGTATCAAAGGTAAATATCGGGTAACCAAGGACAGGGCTTCTTGGTTACCCGATGTTTACATTAGTTACCAGCCTCCGCAGAAGCCGGCTCCTGCTCACTGCACATTAGTTGTTGCTGTCTCGCTGTCACACACAGCGATCTGTGCTTCACAGCAGGACAGCAACAACTAAAAAATGGCCCAGGACATTCAGCAACAACCAACGACCTCACAGCAGGGGCCAGGTTGTTGCTGGATGTCACACACAGCAACATCGCTAGCAACGTCACAAAAGTTGTTCGTTACCAGCGATGTTGCTAGCGATGTTGCTTAGTGTGACGGGGCCTTTAGATACTGAAACACCTACTCCCTGGAGAGTGTTCTTCACTTGGCTGCATATTGTGAAAGGGTTTTTCTTCACCTTGGAAAGGATTTGGAATCATCCACCACTGTTGTCTTCTGTGGATGTCCACCCCTTTTTGAATTCCCAAGCTCACCAATGCGCACTTAATTTTTACAGAATGTGTCTAACTGTTGATTTGGCCACTTCTAACATTTTTGCTACCTCTCTGATGGATTTCTGTTTTTCAGCCTAATGATGGTCTATTTCTCCTCCATTGACAGTTCAGTTGACCACATGTGGTGGATTCACAGCAACAGCTTCCATATGCAAATCCTACTCCTGGAATCAGCTCCAGTCCTTTTACCTGCTTAATTAATGATGGATTAACCAAGGAATAGCTCATGCAGCACATTAAACAGTTTTTTAGATAATGATCCCAATTATGTTTGATCCCTTGAGAAAGAAGAGGCTACACAGTAAAAAGCTGTAGTTCCTAAACCCTTACTCCTGTTAGAATATTAGTACCCTTACATTAAAGCTGAGAGTTTTGAGCCCATATTGATTATATAAATGTATCTTCAATATGTTTTGGTAAACAGCTAAAATGTCAAAACTTGTGTTACTGTCCAAATATTTTTAGGCTGACCTGTACCTCTTGCTTGAATGACTGCTATCTTAGAGAGGACCTCGCAAATGCTCAAAAAAATTGAGATAAATACCTTGCAAATATCCCTGAGCTACATTGATTTAGCCACTTTGTTCTCATTTTGCTCTGCATCACTTCATTGCCGAGATATTCATATTTGCTGTTTCTGTAACGCATTATGTGCTGGCGGTATAGTGCTATGGTATTGTCCAATACTAGCCACATGGCAGTGGCAGCCACAAAAGTAACACCTACCTATAAATTAGTGACAGCCATTTTGCAGTAGCTATAAAGTAGCCCATAGCTGGACAGTACGAGCATATGGTGAACCATGCCCAGTGCTGGGAGAAGGTCAAAAACCATATAATCGTAAGTTCCCTTTCCATGCAAGCACTCTTACATGACTCACTTTCCCCACTGCCTGCCATATGGTCCTCCGCGTCTCATCTTTTCCCCTTACCCCGTAATTTCTTCAGCCTCTTCATTCTAGCCCATGTTTTCTTTAGATGTAATCCATTGTGTCATCACTTGAGTTATGTGCATCGTAATGTCGTAATGTCTCAATGTGCACTGCAACAACACAGTGTTCAGTGACATCCAAGTCCTATCTGACCTGTACGACATGGCCTGGAGTGAAGCGGCTAAAAATAATGTGTGTGATAAGAAGAGACGTGAAGGACCAGAGGGGCAAGCTGTGGGTGCGGCGAGATGAGTATGCGATCATGTCAGTATTGTTATTTTTTCCAACCCTTTGACAGACAGCTATGGTTCAGCAAAATTTCGACCACCGCTGGCTGCCTTTTTTTTTCTAATTTTGTCACAATCAAAGTTATTATTTTGGATAATATAATTTTCTATAAAATTTGAGGACAAATAATGTCACTTTAATAATGTCACACAAATTCTCTCATCTCTAATACCCAACTTTGTAACCATTGTTTTCCTTCTATGCAACTTTGCAAACATATTATATTTTCATGTCTATAGCTTCCATGAAAAATGTGTAGCGCTGAGGTCCCTGGAGGGATGCCGACTTACTCACCGCGCCCTGTTCTCTCCTGCAACCGCGTGGCTTGCCACGTGCTCTCATGCCTTCCTCTTCTCCCGGGCCCTGTACATGCCGCACAAGATTCCTGGGAGTGCACCTCAGACGCGCGCTCATAGCGGCCCTCCTCTTAAAGGGCCAGTGTACTATTTCCAAGAAATGCCTTTCATCTTTTGGCTAAGAGGCACTGTGTATTTAAGGCACCCTCCCATTAGGGGATGTGCCTGCACAACATCTTCAGTTAGTCAGTGTCCTGTCTATCTAGCTAGTTATCAGGTCCCGTTATCCCTGTGTCCATCACCTGTACCTGAGTCTGTCTTCCCATACCTATCTGTCCCTGCCATGCCGACCATACCTATCCGTACCCACCTGCCTGTTTGCCCCGGTCATCTCATCTGTCCTGGGGTCAGTTGCCACAGTCCCGGTACCTGGCATCTGCCTCATGGTTGGCGCATAATTAAAACCCTCCTACTAATGGCTAAACCTGGGTCCCCCCTGTAGCCCAGTGGGTCCACTAATCCCGCTAGCTGCCCCAAACTGGCCACAAGCGTTACTGAATTTGTCACCATGAATATGATAGGTCAAATAAAATAATCACTATAGCACATTTAATTTCTGTTTTTGTAGATATTACTGAATATTTAACCAAATCTGTGAAATGCTGTTCCTGGGGTAGAGTGATTTCTTCTGGAGCACATTTTCTCCATGATTCTCAGCATTAATGTACACAAGAAAATGATTCAAAACTGAAATAGCACCATGTAAATTGACAGTGGCACAGCCTGACATTTATCTATGGAATTAATCATCCACTCTGACACATTAACTTCAAATCCGTTCTTTACCTTTCATTTATGATATGGTAGGAATGGACTCCAGATCCTGGTCCTGCGCCGAGCTGACCATAAATATTAAGCTTCAAAGATTAAGTATCATCAACCTCTAAATTATACCTTGGCTCTGAAAAGACGCTGCTATTACTGTACAGGATAAAAGCTCTGGATCCATCTCAACAAACATGATGACAAAGAGGTTTTACTGTTTAATCCGGCCAAGAAAAGGGCTGAAAAAGCAAATTTAGTCACAAACTCAAAATGACACCCTACGAGAGTTAATATGAATCATACAATATGAGGAATGAAGTCTATTTGTGATATCTCAGAGCCGATAATAAGATGTTAGATGCAAGTTCAAGTCCAAAAAAGGCGAAGACATCTTTAATAAACGATGGAAGAATGTTGGTGCCGGGATAAATCCACGCAAGGAGACACATACAACAAGCAAAGTATCCAAGTGACAAGATAATTTCAAACATATTTACAACAGAGAACCCTAATTCGATGCCACAGGCCTTATAGGTAGGCAAATATTGTTATGGGCTCACTTGGTGAGGAGGATTGTCTAAGCCATATGTAAGTGGGAGTGCAGCAACCTCCAGCAGGAACGCATGGCCTCAGTACTCGGAGCCTAATCCTGTCACGGTGCCTCCAATGGCTCCGGCAATCCACAAGTTGGTAGGCAAATGTAAAGGGGCATACAGTAGTAGGGGACGGTAAGTAGGTGGTCGAAGGGGCTGATTCTGTAGTCCAACTATGTGTAGTGGCTAAGATCCCTGGACTGGTTTGACTTTCATCTGGTTCCTGGCATGTGCAAACCTCCAGATCATATGGCATGAAGTTGTAGCCGGGGTGAATGTAATCGCACAAGAAACACAGACACCGTAGGTTTCATCATCAAAGGAAGTGAAATTTTTTCTCCACATATACTGCAGTGGTGACAATGCACACTGTAAGCCGGTCCATATAACAGTTTCCACAACTGATATTACAGGTTTTTGCTTATCAGCAGGATTAAAGGCCCCGTTACACGCAACGACGTATCTAACGATATATCGCCGGGGTCACGGATTCCGGGACGCACATCCGGCATCGTTAGCGACGTCGTTGCGTGTGATAGCAAGGAGCGACCGTTAACGATGGAAAATACTCACATAATCGTCCATCGTTGACACGTCGTTCCTTTTCAAAAAATCGTTGATTGATGAGCACGCAGGTTGTTCATCGTTCCTGAAGCAGCACACATCGCTACGTGTGACACCTCGGGAACGCCGAACTACAGCTTACCTGCGGCCGCCCGCAATGCGGAAGGAAGGGGGTGGGCAGGATGTTATGTCCCCCTCATCTCCGCCACTCCGCTTCTATTGGGCGGCCGCTTAGTGATGTCGCTGTGACGCTGCACGAATCGCCCCCTTAGAACGGAGGCGGTTCGCCGGCAACAGTGACGTCGCTAGGCAGGTAAGTCCCATGTGACGGCTCCTAACGATTTTGTGCGCCACGGGCAGAGATTTGCCCATGACGCACAAACGACAGGGGCGGGTGCTTTCACGGTGCTTTGTAACACCCCCTTAACTCTTCTTCATCCAAGCTCTGAGAGGATCTTAGCATCAGACATCTATACCTGTGCTGGCTTTGAGCAGTTTGTGGGCTTTGTGGATCTTGGTATGTTCAGGGCCTACCTTGATTTAGAATGAATGGCAGCCTGGATTTTTCTTTTACTACTCCTTACAAGACACAGTCTAGAGTTGAGCAAAAAGATTCAAAAGTCCTTGGTCCAGAGGCCACATCGGTTGCCTATGGCTGTCAAGCCAGAGCACTGTGAACCTCCTCCTACCTGCTGGCATTCTTTGTGCCGTCTCTGATTAGTAATTTCAATAAAACGTGGCCCTCAAAATGATGGAACAAATCATGGTATTTTTCTTATAAAGTGCTTGCAATCCAAACTCAAAGACATTTCGGTCAAGATAGACCTTCATCAGTATTCATTGCCATGGAATATGAATTGTGCTGTGAAGCACAATGTTGCGGTGTCTACCACTCACAAAGTTGTCGCCTCCTTATGAGCATTAGACATCCCACTATTGCACTTCACAGCACCACTCATAGTCCATGGTAATCCGTACTGATGAAGGTCTATCTTGACCGAAATGTCTTTGAGTTTGGATTGCAAGCACTTTATAAGAAAAATACCATGATTTGTTCCATCATCTTGAGGGCCAAGTTTTATTGAAATTACTAATCAGAGAAGGCGCAAAGAATGCCAGCAGGTAGGAAGAAGTTCACAGTGCTCTGGCTTGACAGCCATGGGCAACCAATGTGGCCTCTGGACCAAGGATTTTTGAATCTGTTTGCTCAACTCTATCTCTAGGGCACCTTGGATAAATCCTCTATTGATGGTAAAATGGTTCAGCCTACAACCCATTTTATAATAGTTCAGTACAATTAAAAAAAAAAATCCCATGTGCAGCTTCAAGCAATGTTTAAATATTTTCTAAGAATAGCCGTTTTTGGAGAACATTCTGGTAGAGGGTTTATCTTAAATGAACACTGAATAAGAAAAATGAAATACAGGCCACCAATTATAAATGTAAACAAGATAATGTTCCCCATTTCTTATGCATATAATTTCAGTCAGATCTTAGATTGTGGTTTTCCTGTTATTTATGGAAAATCAGATAAAAAAGTCCGGGAAGCACAGCGCAGTCTGCAAATAGTGCATTCCAACAAAACGTAATGTAGGGATCCTGTCACGGGTTCTTCTTGATTAAACTGAGACCAGGACCAAGTTATGTTCCCACACTTTTCACTAGTATAATTTATAAGCATTCATGGATGGTAATCATTCACAGTATTTTGAGCAATGTGTTTTAAAGGATCCAGGTTTACTGTACAAAGAACCATGAGAAATGCGGTATTTAGAATCAAACGACTGATAATTAGATCTGAATATTGTTTCTGGTTTACACTGTATGTGTGTTTTATGAATGTTTTTGTTGCTACACTGAGGGGAAAGTTTATTTATGCCTCAACCATTCCTACAGATACTGCTGTTTAAAATAAAAGAGTTTACTGTGATTATGACACTGATGAACTATCTTTAGGATAGCTGAACAATGATTGGTGTCGTGGGGTATATAATGATGGAACATTGGCCCCTAGGCTGGCACTCAGACTTGAGACCCGGCACTGTCCCTTATCTTGGAGGTAGACTTCATGGTAGCCAGGTCCAAGCCCCCAACATGATCCTAACTCCTGTCCGAGTCCTGATCTTACTCCCCCTCTTCCACACCCTTGGGCCTGGCCAGAAAATACAATGAGAAAACCCCACAAAAAGACATGGACAAAGCAGAATGGAAACTCATACACACTGCTCTCAAAACACAGAGGAGAGGCAATTTGTGTACCGGGGAGCAATGAAAATGTTAAGGAAGTAACACACAACAGGGGAACGCTCACACCCCTCAGACGCACAATACGAATCACTATAAACAGGATAACCACCAAAACCGGGATGGCTAGAGCTTATGCTGAGGCTGTCATCGGCGCCTACTGGAAGAAAGCCGTGCTTTAAATAGGGAGCAGACAGCTGTACGTGACAATTAGCAACCTGAGCTCTTAGGTCCTGCTCACAAGTCTGTAGGAAGTAACTCCTGAAGAGCTGAAGACCAGTGAACCTGAACCAGCTGATGCCCGGCTCTGGCTGAACAATCCAGAATCCTCAGGTTTCTTGTCAGACTCTGTGGTGTGAACTGTGTATGACGATGCCGTGCCAGCAGGTGTATGTAGAGATGAACATCGTATGACAATTGGAGTCCAACTCCAAAGACCACCATTAACAATCAGCTGATTGAATAGGCTTCATTGCTTCAGAAAGTGCAACTTGCCATTTGTTGGTTATCAGAATGTGATATTTATACATTTTCGTTGTGCTTAGTACTGCAGCTCGGTCTCATTAAGTCCGAATCAAGTCAATATCAGACACAGTCACTACAGAGTGTATTGTGCTGTGCCTACCTGATAAATAACAAAGAGTAAACAGCGCTGATCAGAGAGTTGAGAAGAAACTTATGGAAACTTTAGTTTTTTATATTGGTATTTTTCACATCTGCAAGGATTTTGTATGTTCTCCATGTATTTGTGTGGGTTTCTTCTGGATTCTCCGGTTACCTCCCACACTCCAAAGACATACAGATAGGGAATTTCGATTATGAGCCCCAATGAATTAATGGCACTATATACTGTAAGTGAATAAATATTATTATTCAAATTGTCTCTTCAGGAAGTTAGGAGACAAACTCTAGTGCCACCTGTTGGAAGTAGCAATCCTACAAGTCAAAAGTGGCCCTTTCATGAGCCTTCTCATATGACTTAGGACTTATGCCAGATCAGAACCTCAATTTGCAGACACGGTGTTTCAGGGTGATTGCCACTCGTCAATGCAAAGTATGAGATCTGATCTGGTCGTATCAGAAGCTATAGTCCTCTTGCGAGGACTGACAAACCAAACTGGTTGTCGATGAGGAGTCTTATAGCTGGAATGCTCCTATGGGAAATATTCAAATTGTCTCTTCAGGGAGGAAGGAGACAAACTATTGTGCCACCTATTATTATCCTGCACACCAAGTTTTGGCAGCATGAAAACAACTGTGCTGCACAGAGCTAGATGAATGAAAATGGTGGAAAAAACCCTGATTGTCACTGATTTATAGTATGGTGGCATCATCAACATAATCATACAAACTGCAGCTTTTTGATTGAACAGAGTCTTGTTTGGAGAATTGTCCATCAATAAATGCTTCAAAGAAGTGATGTCTTTTCCCCACAAGTCATTTTTCGAAATGTAAAATGGAAGAAAAAAATGCTTAAAAAGACTGATAATATGAACAGCAAAGTGTTTTTTCAATTTTATATTTTTGAGTAATTTCAGTTGTTTTGTGGCGCGGAAAGACTCCAAAAGACTCCTGAAAGAACTGAGTATGAACATTTCCTAATACTCAACATTTGAAACATGTCTCTTCTCACCACAAATACTTTCTTGGTTCCTGGTGCTATCATTGCTCTTTATCTTAGGAAAATATGGTCTTATTTTTCATTACTGTTATTTCCTATAGTTTTGATTGTTTCTTTGTTCCTACCATAGTATCCTTGTGTGTTTAAGCTCTAAGTGATTTAATATGCCTCAGCTTTGAGTTGTGTTTCTGTATTTTTTTACATTTTTTTTTTAAAAACCCTTGAAAATAAAATTATTCTTGGCCGACTTAAAAATTGAAACAATTAACTAAATCATCACCACAACTAACCAGATACAAGACATTCAGGAGAAATATTACCAGGATGGTTCCTTTGTTAGATGATATACCGTATTTTTCGTTTTATAAGACGCACTGGATTATAAGACGCAAAATAAGAGGAAGAAAATAGGAAAAAATATTTTTTATTGTTAAAATGAGGGTCCGTCTTATAATCCTAGTGCATCCTTTAATATCTCACCAGGGGGAGCGGCGGTGGTGGAGCGGCTCAGGAAGGTCATTGGAGGCAGGGTCGGTGATGCTCCGAGTAGAGATGAGCGGTGTCCGAATCGAACTGTTCGCCAATCTCAAATTCAACCTGTTTTAGGCAATGTTCGAGCCGTTCGATGAACACGAACAATTAGCTTCAAGTTCGACAGTTCGATAACGGTTCGATCACCAAAAGCGTAACTGGCTTTTCACAGTAATACTGTCATTCAATGTTAATACAATGGAAAATTGGTTAATGAGAACAATCCGTTCTGGGACTGTTCTTGTTAACCAAGTTACTCGTTTAGCAAAGCAAGATTTCCCATAGGAAATCTTTGCAATGCAGACAATTCCTTCCACACCTTGTTAGATGTCCCAGCCTGGTCCCCTATTGTGCCATTCCACACATGCACAAACACACACACACACACACACAATCACACACAAACACACACAAACATACACAAACATACACGCACACACACATATTATGCTCACCTTACCTTCCGTTCCATCTAGTTTGCCGCTACAGAATGTGTATCGGGTACCCATCGCAACAAGGGGGGAACTTCCTCTGTCAGACGCTACTCAAAGGCAGCGCGCTGGCCAATCAGAGGCAAGCGGCTCCTGCCTTTGACGTCAGCGCTCTGGCAGCGGAAGTTGGTCGCGATGGTGACCCGATACACATCTTGTAACGGCGAACTGCAAGTCCCAGGAGGCCGGCGATGGAACAGAAGGTAAGGTGAGCATAATATGTGTGTGTGCGTTCGTGTTTGTGCATGTTTGTAAAACACGTGTTTGCCTGCCATTGTTTTCAAAGGTGTTTGAAGGTGTTCGAAAGTGTTCGATGAACACACCCGCCGTTCGACGAACCAAACCAAATTCTTACACTAGGATGGTGGCTCATCTGTAGCTGCGAGTTCGAGGAGGAGTTGTCGAGGCTCAGAAGGGTCAGTGGATACAGGGTTGGCGATACTGCGGTCTCAGGAGTGTCGCAGGATGGAGGGTTGGCGATGCAGCAGGCGCCATTGATCTGCCGGGGGACTGCAGGCTCCATTGAATCGCTCATGGTTGATGAGATTGACTTTAAGAAAATGGCTGCGGAGGTGGTGCATATGCAGATAGGACTCTGCGGTTATTTTCTTGAAGTTCATCACGGCAATCTGCACACGCGCCACCTCCTTGGCCATTTTCTTGAAGTCAATCTCTTCAACCGAGGGCAAATCAATGGTGCTCATAGCACGCTGTCAGATCAATGGTGCCTGCCAAATCGCTGACCCTCCATCCTGTGACACTTCTGAGCCGCTGTACTGCAGTGACACCCCCTCCTCTGAGCCCTCAGTATCGCCAGCCCTGCCTCCTGTGACCATGCTCCACCAAATCCGGATTATAAGACACACCCCTATTTTACCCCCAGTTTTGGTATATATATGGTATATTCCCTCACTTTTTAGTTAGGGAACAAACAACATATTTAACATATTCAAAGCATCCAGAATTCAGGTAATGCACTTATGAAATAAGATTTTGTAGTTGACGCCTGGGTTACCAACCGTCCAGAAACTCCATGACAATATGTAAAAATAGGGCACTTTTTGCCCTTTCCATAAAAAAAAAGATTTGAGCCATCTGTGATATTTTTGAAGTTGGGGAAAGTTACACAGATTATTTTGACCGTAATTATCATCAGTTTACAGTGAATGCAGCTGATGTCTTCATATCAGAATTATGGGCTGTAGACATGGATCACTAATAATTATAATGATTTATTTTAATTTTCCAATGTGTCCATAAAAAATATTGACAATCCGTAATTTTTTGATAAGCCACGCAGAAAAATTAAAAAGTCAAGTTGGAAACTCGCTCGGACAATAACTTTATGGAGAGAAGCCACTCGAATATGGAAAATGTGAACTCACTCAATGCTTAGTTTTTAGTAATGTATCTTATATCCGTTGCCAACTCACTCACCTGTTTCTGGCTTGGCTGTAGTGGCTGGAACAGGCGTTCATAAGGCGGCTGGCATTGAGCTGAATTTTTAGCTGATCTCTCAAGTTACTGCAAAGCCTGGATTCGGAGCAAGCCAGACAACGTAGCTTGGACATGGGGCCATTAATCGTATAAGGAAAAAAGACTGTAGCCAGGTGTAAATGGAAATTCTTTCATTAAAAGCAAACAGTTTTGCAGTGTGAAATGCATTTAAAGATCTAACTTGCGCCACATCATATTTTCTCTAATACACACCATATTAGCCGTATCGCGTGACTTCCTTCTCTTTCTGTTTATTTTGTCTCCTTAATAGCCAAAGTTATATACCATTGGAGATATATGGGTTTCATAGTTTTGCACTTTGCTACTGAATCTGTGCATTTATCCTATCAAGTGTGATACATTTTTCCAGAACTATGTAATTTAACTTTTCCCATAATAAAATTCAAAGTTACTTAGTCTGTAATGTTAAAAAAAACATACTCAGTCAACTACAACTTTTTTTTCAGGTTTTTGGAAATGGATCTCAAGGTGGTCAATAAGGGTTTGCTTTGGCACGTTTTTGCTTCAATAAATTTCACCTCTCATACAATCTAGAAAGGATCATATCTATCCATCACCCAACCCTGTGCAATGCCGGAATCCCTGTACTACCCCACTTCTCTCCTCTGGCAGAGACGCCGACAAACTCTCTGCAGCAGCCACACAAGTGTTCGGTCTCCTGCTCCAGTTCCAGCTGGGGTCCCCAGCTCCTTGGCCACGTGCTTAGGGTGCACACACATTCCCCGTTTCTTGAGTGACAAGCATGCTTGCTCTGGTAGTGTCCCTAGCCCATGGCTATGAGGCATTAGTTATTTAAGGCACTCTCCCCTGTAGGGAGGTGCTTGAGCAATGTTAACTCTTAGTCTGCCCTGTGCGTATTAGTAACCTTGTCAGGTCCCTGCTCCTGCATCTCAGTACCTGTGACCTCACCTGTACCAGAAACTGAACCCATCCTGTGTACCTGAACCCATACTCCTACCTTTACCTGAACCGGTGCCCATCTGTTCCCAAACCTGTACCCATCCTGCCTGTTCCCAAACCTGTACCTGTCCTGCCTATTCCCAAACCTGTACCCATCCTTGTCAGACTCAAGACTATGGCTCTGACTGTGTCTTGCCTTTTGTCAGTCCAGACTCCAGCCTGTGGCTTCAACTCCATCCTGCCTGGTGCCAGTCCAAACTCCAGCCTATGGATCTGACTCCATCCTGCCTGCTGCAATTTCTGACTCCAGCCTGTGGGTCCGACTCCGACTTGCCTCTTCCCAGTCCAGACTCCAATTCGATATTGCCGGCTTCCAGTCTTGTCTCTGGCCTGTGGTCACAACTAAGTTCTTTCTGTCATCATTCGGATCAGTTGCCTCATACTTGGGGACTGTGTTGGAGTGATACCTGGTGGTTACCGCTTAGTTACACCCCCCAGTGTAAGCCCGAGCTCTGTGGTCCAGTGAGTCCACTCACCCATTCCATAACATGCCTGCCCCTGCAAGCGTAACACTCTGTAATTCATGAAATGAATAAGCCATTATGATTTTGTATGACTGAGTGTCAAATACTGTAGTCTAATTGTTCTTAAAATAACAAAAACTTTTACCAAAAAGTTGTTTCCCCGGTGGATGGATTCTCCTCATACAGACTCTCACCAATACTCCATGTTTTTCTTTTGGATATCCACCACTGCACCCTTTTAATCCTTGGTATGTCTTTTCATAATTGAGCATTGAGCTATATAATAAAATAGTTTTTTTGTTCTATATATGCAAATGTTCAAATGCCAATATCTGAAAATTAGTTCTGCAAATGGAAGAAAACCTCCTCTCAAGTGTCACCCATTGGATGTAGCCACCCCTTTCATTACGTCAGTTTTTGACACTTTGACAAGCCTTGCCACATGATTAAAGACCCCTAAGTACATTAGATGGACGCTGGGTGAAACCGTTGATATTGGCAGCCTCAGCTGCTGACAGTCTAATGTGTATGAATGCTTCACGACTCTCCCCAGACTAATGATGGAGGAGCAGATAAGTATCTGTCTAATTTCAGATTGCTGATTCTTTTGTTCTGAGACAAGTCACTGGAGTTTTTGGCAATGAGCGCAGAGGGGCGTTTGGTAAAGCAAAGGGTTCCTGTGAATAGATGCATAGAGGAGTTGGGAGAGATAGCTATTGGCCGAAAAATCGCTAAGCAATAATTTGGCCAACAGCTATCTATTGCCTATGTGTGTGTGAGGGCTTTAGAATATTTAGCTAAATCAGAACCTTCTCCAAAATTAAAAGACTCTTATCTATAGGAAACTGTCTAAAGATGAAGGTTATTTCCTTTTAGAGGAAAGTCTCGTTTGGTTATCCTAAAGTATTGCCCCTCATCAGTGCACAGCAGGGTCATGATCCTAAGTCATTTTCAAAATCTCATAAAGGAGTCAACAATGACTTATCTCCAGTAGGTGACACAAGAGCGTTAGCTTTCTTCCATTTGAGGGGAAGATTATTTGCATAAATTTTTCGCAAGGTACATACAGTGCCTTGCGAAAGTATTTTGCCCCCTTGAATTTTTCAACCTTTTCCCACATATCAGGCTTCAAACATAAAGATAAAAATTTTAATGTTCTGGTGAAGAATCAACAACAAGTGGGACACAATTGTGAAGTTGAACGAAATGTATTGCTTATTTTAAACTTTTTAAAAAAATAAATAACTGAAGAGTGGGGCGTGCAATATAATTCATCCCATTTAAGTTAATACTTTGTAGAGCCACCTTTTGCTGTGATTACAGCTGCAAGTCGCTTGGGGTATGTGTCTATCAGTTTTACACATCAAGAGACTGAAATTCTTGCCCATTCTTCCTTTGCAAATAGCTCAAGCTGAGAGGTTGGATGGAGAGGGTTTGTGAACAGCAGTTTTCAGCTCTTTCCACAGGTTCTCGATTGGGTTCAGGTCTGGACTGTGACTTGGCCATTCTAACACCTGGATACGTTTATTTGTGAACTATTCCATTGTAGATTTTGCATTATGTTTGGGATCATTGTCTTGTTGGAAGACAAATCTCCAACAAAAGACTCTAATTTTCGGAACTTTTGGGTTTTCATTGGCTGTAAGCCAAAATCATCAACATTAACAGAAATAAACACTTGAAATAGATCCCTCTGTATGTAATGACTCTATATAATATATAGGAATAGATCTCTCTGTGTGTAATGACTCTATATAATATATAGCAATAGATCCCTCTGTGTGTAATGACTCTATATAATATATAGGAATAGATCTCTCTGTGTGTAATGACTCTATATAATATATAGCAATAGATCCCTCTGTGTGTAATGACTCTATATAATATATAGGAATAGATCCCTCTGTGTGTAATGACTCTATATAATATATAGGAATAGATCCCTCTGTGTGTAATGACTCTATATAATATATAGGAATAGATTCCTCTGTGTGTAATGGCTTTATATAACATATAGGAATAGATCCCTCTGTGTGTAATGACTCTATATAATATATAGGAATAGATCCCTCTGTGTGTAATGACTCTATATAATATATAGGAATAGATCCTTCTGTGTGTAATGACTTTATATAATATATAGGAATAGATCCCTCTGTGTTTAATGACTCTATATAATATATAGGAATAGATCCCTCTGTGTTTAATGACTCTATATAACATATAGGAATAGATCCTTCTATGTGTAATGACTCTATATAATATATAGGAAAAGATCCCTCTGTGTGTAATGACTCTATATAATATATAGGAATAGATCCCTCTGTGTGTAATGACTCTATATAATATATAGGAATAGATCCCTCTGTGTGTAATGACTCTATATAATATATGTGTTTCTCTTTTTGTATTGAATGACTGAAATAAATTAGCTTTTTGAAAATATTCTAATTTATTTATATGCACCTGTATACCTTAAGTATATACGGTACTCACATACGGTTGTGATAAGTGCATAACTTACATGATTGCCTAAACAATGTTTTTTCTTCTAGATCAGTTACAGCCTGGCTTACTCCTTGAAAGTTCCTTATAGATGAAGCAAGATCATTAACTTGAAAAGAAAAATGGAGTATTTTTGCTAGCACTTCCCAAGACTTGAAGGATCTACAATAATAGATTTATTTGGTGCATGAAAAATATGTTTCAGGGATGAGCTTTTTGAAACATTTTTGGCAGCAGTGTAAATCATTCGGTTTAAATCATTCATAAAACACATAGTTTTCATGCAAAAATGTTCAATTGTTCTTCCACTGACTATCCCAAGATGGCCCTATTTCTCTTAATCGTGGATGCTTGGACTTAACCTCAACTAACTACCCAAAGACTACAATTTCCGCTTTAAAGGGAACCTGTCACCACATTTGTGGCCTATGAGCTGCGCCCACCACTACCGGGCTCTTATATACAGTAATGATTAGTGATGAGCGAGTATGCTTGTTACTACTCGGTACTCGCACGAGTATCACTGTACTCGGGCTACTCGGCGGGGACGAGTAATCTCGCGATACTCGTGCTGTACTCGTGGTCTTCATCTCTGCATGTTGGCGCTCTTTTGAGAGCCAGCCCTCATGCAGGGATTGGCTGGCAGACCACGGCAATGCCACAGCCCTGTTAGTTGTGGAATTGCCTGCACAGCATGACCGAGCCTTTATACCGGCGGGCACGCTGTGCTCTGCACACAGCCATCTCATATTCCCTGCTTTCCACGCCCACAGGCGCCTATGATTGGTTGCAGTGAGACACGCCCTCACGCTGAGTGAAAGGTGTCTCACTGCACCCAATCACAGCAGCCGGTGGGCATGTCTATACTGTGCAGTAAAATAAATAAATAAATAATTAAAAAAAACGGCGTGCGGTCCCCCCCTATTTTAATACCAGCCAGATAAAGCCATACGGCTGAAGGCTGGTATTCTCAGGATGGGGAGCTCCACGTTATGGGGAGCTCCCCAGCCTAACAATATCAGTCAGCAGCCGCCCAGAATTGCCGCATACATTAGATGCGACAGTTCTGGGACTCTACCCGGCTCTTCCCGATTTATCCTAGTGCGTTGGCAAATCGGGGTAATAAGGAGTTAATGGCAGCCCATAGCTGCCACTAAATCCTAGATTAATCATGTCAGGCGTCTCCCCGAGAAACCTTCCATGATTAATCTGTAAATTACAGTTAAAAAACACACACACCTGAAAAAATCCTTTATTAGAAATAAAAAACAATAACAAAGTCCCTCATCACCAATTTATTAACCCCGACAAACCCTCCATGTCCAGCGTAATCCACAGTCCTCCAGCGTCGCGTCCAGCTCTGCTACATTCAGGTGACAGGAGCTGCAGAATACACCGCCGCTTCTGTCAGCTTCACACAGCAACTGAGGTGAGTAGCGCGATCAGCTGCTGTCGGTCAGGTAACTCACGGCCACCGCTGGATCCAGCGGTGGCCGCGGGTAACCTCAGTGACAGCAGCTGATCGCTATACTCACCTCATTTGTTGCGTGGAGCTGACCGGAGCGGCGGTGAGTAGCGCGATCAGCTGAGCTGTCACTGAGGTTACCCGCGGCCACCGCTGCATCCAGGTAACCTCAGTGACAGCTCAGCTGATCGCTATACTCACCTCATTTGCTGTGTGAAGCTGACCGGAGCGGCGGTGTATTCTGCAGCTCCTGTCACCTTCATGCAGCACAGCTGGACGCGACGCTGGAGGTCTGTGGATTACGCCGGACATGGAGGGTTTGTCGGGGTTAATAAATTGGTGATGAGGGACTTTGTTAGTGTTTTTTATTTCTAATAAAGGATTTTTCGGGTGTGTGTGTTTTTTAACTGTAATTTACAGATTAATCATGGAAGGAATCTCGGGGAGACGCCTGACATGATTAATCTAGGATTTAGTGGCAGCTATGGGCTGCCAATAACTCCTTATTACCCTGATTTGCCAACGCACCAGGGCAAATCGGGAAGAGCCGGGTACAGTCCCAGAACTGCCGCATCTAATGTATTCGGCAATTCTGGGCAGCTGCTGACTGATATTGTTAGGCTGGGGGGCTCCCCATAACGTAGAGCTCCCCATCCTGAGAATACCAGCCTTCAGCCGTATGGCTTTATCTGGCTGGTATTAAAATTGGGGGGACCGCACGCCGTTTTTTTAAATTATTTAATTATTTATTTCACTGCACAGTATACACACACACCGGCTGCTGTGTTTGGGTGCAGTGAGACACCTGTCACTCAGCGTGGGGGCGTGTCTCACTGCAACCAATCATAGGCGCCGGTGGGCGGGGAAAGCAGGGAATACGAGATTGTTTAATGAGCGGCCGGCTTTTTCAAAAGAGGAAAAGCCGCCGGAGTTTAGTGAACAGCCGTGCAGCTCCGCGGCAGTGATCGGGGAACGGTAAGTAAGAGAGAGGGGGGAGAATGACCGACAGACTGTGAGAGGGGGACAGACAAGACAGAGAGAGACCGACAGAGCGAGACTGACCGACGGGAGATAGAATGAAAAAAAAAATGACCGACATCGCTAGTAAAAAGCACAAAACGTGCGTTTTGGACATCGGAGTGCCACACAATGTTTTACGTAAAATCTTTCATGTATTAATCTCAAAAAGTAACATACACCAGCTCTATCTCACTATTGGGTATGTGCCCTTAACATTTCCGCCATGAAAATTCATTTTGGTGTCATTTTGGAAGGTTTTCTGGTGAGTCCGTAAAAATGGCGTAAAACGCGGACAAAATTGTTCACAGCTGTGACTTTTGAGTGATAAATGCTTCAAGGGGTCTTCCCCATGCTGTTGCCATGTCATTTGAGCACTCTTCTGAGACTTTTGTGACATTTTTAGGGTTTCTACATGCTGCTGGGGGTAATTTCATAAAAATACTCGGGTCTCCCATAGGATAACATTGGGCTCGGTGCTCGGGCCGAGTACATGAGTAACTTGGGATGCTCGGCCCGAGCCTCAAGCACCCGAGCTTTTTAGTACTCGCTCATCACTAGTAATGATTAATCAAAATTCCGTACAAATCCACCTTGAATTATAATGTTAATCAAAAAATACCTTAAAAAGGAATAGGTGTCTTTTTATCTTTAAAAATAATTTTTATTCAGAAGTTTTAATTAAAATTACATCAAATACTTATTCATGAACACTAATATAAAGGACAGGATCAAATACCCATAATGGAGCAGCAGCGGTTAAACCAAAAGTTACAATCCCTTAATTTTAAGACCAAATCATATATAATACCATAAATTTAAGGCTTACAAAAAAATAAAGCATAAAGTGCAAAGTGCTTTTTCATTTTATATATACCGCTAAATAATTATGGTAAAAAAGGCATTGAATGAGATTGGCTGTTATAATGAAAGTGCCGGTAAATTACAATATGTATTGCTAAATTCAATATACCTTAGAGATGGTCAGGGTTGTTCAGTGTGCCGCATATATCCCGACGCGCGTTTCAGCGTACTTTCTTCAGGGGATGCCCTGAAGAAAGTACGCTGAAACGCGCGTCGGGATATATGCGGCACACTGAACAACCCTGACCATCTCTAAGGTATATTGAATTTAGCAATACATATTGTAATTTACCGGCACTTTCATTATAACAGTCAATCTCATTCAATGCCTTTTTTACCATAATTATTTAGCGGTATATATAATGAAAAAGCACTTTGCACTTTATGCTTTATTTTTTTGTAAGCCTTAAATTTATGGTATAATATATGATTTGGTCTTAAAATTAAGGGATTGTAACTTTTGGTTTAACCGCTGCTGCTCCATTATGGGTATTTGATCCTGTCCTTTATATTAGTGTTCATGAATAAGTATTTGATGTAATTTTAATTAAAACTTCTGAATAAAAATTATTTTTAAAGATAAAAAGACACCTATTCCTTTTTAAGGTCTTATATACAGTATTCTAACATGCTGTATATAAGAGCCCAGGCCGGGGGTATAACATAAAAAGCACTTTATAATACTTACCTAACAGTCGCAAGGTGGGATTTATGGGCGTCTCTGTTGTCCGGTGCCGACACCTCCCCTTTCGGCCATCTACGTCCTCTTTCTGAAGCTTGGGTGCATGACGCGTCTACATCATACACACTCGCCGGTCCTGCGCAGGCGCACTACAATACTTTGATCTGCCCTGCTCAGGACCTGAATGTCGGCGAGTGTGGATAACGTCGGACCCGTCATGCACCACGGCTAGAGAAGGAGAACAAAGGTGGCCAAAAGAGGCGGCACCGGGACCGGACAACAGAGATGTCCATAAGGCCCACTGCGCAACCATTAGCCCGGCCTGGGCTCTTATATACAGTATGTTAGAATGCTGTATATAAGAGCCCGGTGGTGGTGGCCGCAGCTTATAGGCCGAAAAAGTGGTGACAGGTTCCCTTTAATGAATGGAAAGGAAGTAAGGAAATATATTTAAACCCTTTCTGCTTAGGATTTTGGGGTTCATAGGAGGATGCGATGTACTGACATAAGTTATCTGGGCAATTCTCATTTCAGGACTCACGGAACAAAAGGTTTTACTTAAAAGAATGAAGAAACTCCACAAAATCCGCTAACATAACGTTTCTTTTTCCATGTATGACTTAACTATTCTTTCTTTGACAAAGAAGAAATTGTTTTCCACGATATACATTTTTCATACTGAAAGGCAAAGAAAAGTCAAATTAAAATTAATTCTTTTTTCCCCCCTAATTTATAGAAAAGGCAGATTTTAGGTCTAATTGTCATTGAAAGCCAAACTTCAACCAGGAACCAGTCACAATCACCCGAGCATTAGGTCATCGATCTGGTGCAAACCCCTCGTCCCGAGCCAAGTTTCAGCTCAATCTCAGTAAGGAGTCATTATGAAACTTAGAAATATTTTTTGGCTGAAACCTTTGCTTGTAATCGACTCTGCTTGAACGTTGAGTAAATCGCCTAGACTGGTTTTGAATGATTATTCTGAAAAATGTATAATGTGGAATTAAATACAGCCCCATTCAATGACGAAATTGACATTTGATGAACCCACATAAGAGAAATGCATATACATCAATTTTGTTATATAGGAATGCCGAGTGTCAGACCGGTACGTCTTGTGTGCGCCAAAGGAAATGTATCGAAGGAAACTACCATCAATCCTCATACAACGTATTTGTTTATTCCCTGTGGGCTTATG
This sequence comes from Anomaloglossus baeobatrachus, assembly GCF_048569485.1. Classification (NCBI taxonomy): domain Eukaryota; kingdom Metazoa; phylum Chordata; class Amphibia; order Anura; family Aromobatidae; genus Anomaloglossus; species Anomaloglossus baeobatrachus. The sequence goes on from NC_134355.1 coordinate 47,742,658, forward strand.
TGATGTAAACATATTCCACAGCGATGTACAAAGATTGTTGTCACTTTAACACTTCAGGAGTTTATTATTCTCCTGTAGATTTTCATGTTTATGGGATAGGACTTCTCTCCTATATGGTGTCAGGTCTTATGGGCAGGGTCCTCTCTCCTATAGGGTGTCTTAGCTCTTATGGGCAGGGTCTGCTCTATTGTAGAGTATCACCTCTTATGGGCAGGGTCCTCTCTCCCCTGTAGAGTGTCAGCTCTAATGGGCAAGGTCCTCTTTCTTTTAGAGTATAAGCTCTTAAGGGCAGGGACCTCTCTCCTGTAGAGTTTCAACTCATATGAGCAGGCTCTGCTCTACTATACAGTGTCAGCTCTTATGTGCAGAGTCCTCTCTCCTGTAGAGTGTCAGCTCTTATGTGCAGGGTTCTCTCTCCTGTAGAGTGTCAGCTCTTATGTGCAGGGTTCTCTGTCCTGTAGAGTGTCAGCTCTTATGTGCAGAGTCCTCTCTCCTGTAGAGTGTCAGCTCTTATGTGCAGAGTCCTATCTCCTGTAGAGTGTCAGCTCTTATGTGCAGGGTTCTCTCTCCTGTAGAGTGTCAGCTCTTATGTGCAGAGTCCTATCTCCTGTAGAGTGTCAGCTCTTATGTGCAGGGTTCTCTCTCCTGTAGAGTGTCAGCTCTTATGTGCAGAGTCCTCTCTCCTGTAGAGTGTCAGCTCTTATGTGCAGAGTCCTCTCTCCTGTAGAGTGTCAGCTCTTATGGGCAGGGTTCTCTGTCCTGTAGAGTGTCAGCTCTTATGTGCAGAGTCCTCTCTCCTGTAGAGTGTCAGCTCTTATGGGCAGGGTTCTCTCTCCTGTAGAGTGTCTGCTCTTATGTGCAGCGTTCTCTCTCCTGTAGAGTGTCAGCTCTTATGTGCAGGGTTCTCTGTCCTGTAGAGTGTCAGCTCTTATGTGCAGAGTCCTCTCTCCTGTAGAGTGTCAGCTCTTATGTGCAGAGTCCTATCTCCTGTAGAGTGTCAGCTCTTATGTGCAGGGTTCTCTGTCCTGTAGAGTGTCAGCTCTTATGTGCAGAGTCCTATCTCCTGTAGAGTGTCAGCTCTTATGTGCAGGGTTCTCTCTCCTGTAGAGTGTCAGCTCTTATGTGCAGAGTCCTCTCTCCTGTAGAGTGTCAGCTCTTATGTGCAGAGTCCTCTCTCCTGTAGAGTGTCAGCTCTTATGGGCAGGGTTCTCTCTCCTGTAGCGTGTCAGCTCTTATGTACTCTCTCATGTACAATATCAGCTGTTATGTGCAGGGTCCTCGCTCTCTTTTAGAGTATCAGCTCTTATGGGCAGGGTCCTCTCTCATGTACAGTATCAGCTGTTACGTGCAGGGTCCTCGCTCTCTTTTAGAGTAATAATTAATAATAATAATAATTGTATTCATTTATATAGCACTATTAATTCCACAGCGCTTTACATACATTGGCAGCACTGTCCCCATTGGGGCTCACAATCTAGAGTCCCTGTCTGTATGTCTTTGGAGTGTGGGAGGAAACCGGAGAATCCAGAGGAAACCCACGCAGACACGGGGAGAACATACAAACTCTTTGCAGATGGTGTCCTTGGTGGGATTTGAACCCAAAACCCCAGTGCTGCAAGACTGCAGTGCTAACCACTGAGCCACCGTGCCGTCTGCGCTTATGGGTAGGGTCCTATCTCCTGTAGAGTGTCAGCTCTTATGTACAGGGTCCTCTCTCATGTACAATATCAGCTGTTATGTGCAGGGTCCTCGCTCTCTTTTAGAGTATCAGCTCTTATGTGCAGAGTCCTTGCTCTCTTTTAGAGTATCAGCTCTTATGTGCAGAGTCCTTGCTCTCTTTTAGAGTATCAGCTCTTATGGGCAGGGTCCTCTCTCCTGTAGAGTGTCATCTCTTATGGGCAGGGGCCTCTCTCCTGTAGAGTGTCATCCCTTATGGGCAGGGGCCTCTCTTCTGTAGAGTGTCAGCTTTTATGAGCATAGTCCACTCTTCTGTAGAATTTCAGTTCTTATGGAAGAGACCTCTCCTTTAGGGTGTAAACTGTTATATTACAAAATGTGATTTGTGTGTTTCCTTTATATTCAATCCCAGGTTCCAGTAACGGCAGCTGAACAATATGTACTTGGTTCTGGAAAAATCCCTAATAAAGCAGGTGAGACTCGTAGAGTTACAATATACGGTTTTACGTCAATCTTTATCTGCTCCTCTGTAGCCATAATATTGGCAGTGGTAGATATCAGTATTTCTGCTGAATGTGAATGCTTATTATTTTATTGCTCCCACTTGAATAAGGATCAGTTCTGTTAATAAGAATAGGAATTTTCTGTTATATACGTTTCTCGTATATGTGTCTTGGGTCACAGAAGGCGATTATGTACTTTCATTCTAGCTCTATTCTTAATTTGGAAGAGATCAATTGAATTCTTACACCGCGATGCTTTCTCTTACCTGGCCAACACTTTTAAAGAGATTTTAAGGTAATATGTTAACTTGGCTTCCAGTAATTGTGCCGTGAGATGGAAAGTCATCCGATCCTGCCATATATATTACGGTAAAAGCATTCCTTCTTCCTAAATTCCTCTACTTAAGTTCTTTTCTTACCAAATGACAAAAATATGTTTTCATTGATGAAATATGCAGGGCTAGTCCACATATTCCCATTTGTCATAACTATTAATACCAATATGGCAATGAGAAAGTGATCAGGGCACAATATGTTATATAGATTCGTCAGCTGCAATCTTCAATAAAAATAGAAGGTTTGGTTAAATAAATGCCCCCTCTCACCTCACAATAAATTCCCAATGAAGAAATCCAAGTTACCATCCAATATCTGATCATTTTCATAGTATAGATGTCACGGCTGGGGATAGAAGCTATACCGGACGTATAGTACAACACAAAGGGAAGGGGAAAGCAATGCCCCATCGCTAGGGAAAGGGGAGACATGGTGACCCCTGACCACAACCTGAAGCTCACCCTTACTGCCCTCACCATTCCTATACAGGTTCCGCACCTGTTGCCGAGTGGGAATACCTCAACCCTAAGCAAACACTGATCTGGGCCCTAAGTAAGGATGGAAGGTATGAGCTGTTCGTCAACACCCCTATCACTAAAGAAAGACGCAAGGGAACAATACAGGGGAAACACAACAGCAATCACCAGAGCCCTGGTAGGTAGCAGAATATAACACTTATCTGAGCTACAGCAATAACAGAAGTCTGGAGCAAGAGAAGACGACCTCTCCAGAGCTCAGCAAGGAAAACACTATAAACCGCACCCAAATCCCTCAGGGTGAGGTTTATAAAAGAAGTCAAAGGCTGGCAACTGAGAGGAAAAACTGACAGTTTCCCAGGGTCCTAGAATCAGCTGCTTCAGAAACAGGGAACTGTCAGATAACAACACATGCTACCAATCTCTGGGATTTTCCAACACTCACTACCACTGGATTGTCAGCCGGCCGTGACACATCCGAGACATTAGAAACACGATTGGATGGATAGTAATTACCTACTACCGCTACTTACTGAGGAACATGTAAGGAGGAAAGCAGCACGGATTTTCCATAGACCAGTTAGAACCATGTAATGCATTAATAAAGATTTTCTGTTATTTCAAAACTTGCAAAAGTTAAGCGAATGATAAAATAATGGAAGTAGCCTTCTGAATCCCTAACTACTCCAGAGATGCTACTCCAGTGGTTCTTTCATCTATTTCATCTACTGGAGGTGATGATGTCACGTCCACCAGTCCTGACCACTTTAGCCAATCACTGGCTTTAGCTGTAATGTTTGCCAGTGTAACAGATGGGGCTGCTAACTGTCTGCAGTCATACCCCTAATGAATGTGACATCCCTTTTGGATCGGCAGAAATCAAAAGATAAGCAGTGACTATTTCTTTATATTCATGGCATTCTCATATCTATCCCAATGTTTGAAAAATCCCGGAAGAGCATTTCAGTAATAGAATAAAAACTCCCACTTTTATTGAATGGTAGCACAAGAGTCTGCTCATTTTATAAATTACACTGCTTTATATATTCTCAAAAGTTAAAAAATACAAGAATTGCCGGCACTTCCTAATCTTATAGTCTGAACTGTTGCAAACTCAACATAGCATACATAATCAAAATTAGCAGCTGCACTCAAGTAGAGGGAGGGAGAAAAAGAGATGTATATTGTGAACATTGAAATATGAAAATGCATTATTGCAAAGAAAACATGAAAAATGTGGAAAAAACTTTTTAGGGAAAAAATGAGTTATTTTGCAAATAAAATTGTTTAATTTTCACATTCCAGTGGACCCATTTGAAAGTTATACCTTGGCGTGGTAACTGGACTCAATTAAACTTGGCCAATTTTATTTGCAAAATAACTAGGTCATTTTTTACCAATTTTTTTTCACAATTTTCATGTTTTCTTTGCAGTAATGCATATTCACATTCAAATGTTCACAATATACATCTCTTTGCTTTTTCTCCCTCTCTAGAGCTTGAAAATTAGAGTCAATTAGCAAATTTAAGCTTCATATTCGTTTTCTGCACCACAAAATAAATTACATTCAACTGTTTTCACCTCTGAATCAATTTGGCTGTAGAACAATTTTACTATTATCACCATTGCTTCAATTTCCAAGGTTTTTATCTACATTTTTTCATCACTGATTCAGAAATTCTGAGAAAGTCGATGGATTTAGTGTACAGTATATGGACTTGAATTGATCCATTCCTGACCCGGCACATTTCACATTTTTCTCATACATGCGGTTCAAAGAGCTGTAAAAAATTTTCTCATTCAGATATTCACGTTGCTTTTGCGTCTTTTTTCCACCATACATTGGGTATAATGTTTATGACATTGCCACATCTTCTCTTTTTGATGATATCAGTCGATTGTGGTGTAAAAATCAGAGAAATAAATTTCCCCATTTTTAAATTTTTATGGCTACAAAGAATTGCTAAAATAAATAAAAAAAATGTGTTCTCCACAAAAAAAGAAATATTTTTTATATTGGACACTTTTTTATGGGTGTAGGGCTAGTAACAGCAATTTGGATTTTCAGTGGCATTTTTATTATTTTTTTAAATTCATTATTTAATATATTTTTCATTGATCTTACATATTGTGCCCCTCATAAAGTTATAAAAAACCTTTGAAGGGGGAAGGGGTTTAAAAATTGATATATTTTTATTTTTCTTTCCTTGTAACTGAGGCTAGTATATTAGCCCCAGTTACAAGGGAAATGTAGCCTTCTGGCTTCAAAGCAGAGCTGTCAGGATCTGGGATCTGCTATGACCAGCAACTTCTGCTCCCTTCCTCCAACCAGTGGTCAACTGACTGCTGTGTATGGAGGAGGAAGTGCCGTCAGCACTTCCTATTATTGGGTACACAGTGCTTCTTTAGCGGTGGAGAAGGCACAGATGGTAATAAATAGGGATGAGCGAATGTATTCGCCACTATTCAATATCCGACAGCTAATATGGTATTCGCTCCGGTACTTTCATTTTCGTTTCTGGACTTCCTGGTGCTATTTTCCAGCCAATGAACACATCTGACGTTGCTTGCCCTCACAGTAACGCCACAGCCATCTTTGTTGTGGTGTTACTGTGATTGGCTTGGCCGCACGGCATCATAGGGGCTATATAAGCCAGCGGCCATTATGGTCAGTCGGTCGGACGCGTCCACGTCATACACACTCGCTGGCACTCAGGTCCTGCGCAGGCGCACTACAATACTTTGATCTGCCCTGAGCAGGGCATATCAAAGTGCGCCTGCGCAGGACCTCAGTGCCGGCGAGTGTGTATGACGTGAACGCGTCATGCACATAGGCTTCAGAAGATGGAGGAGCAAGATGGCCGAGAGAGGAGGCGCCGATACGGAGAACAGCACTGCCCATGGGGCCAACGAGCACCGCAGCGACCGGTTTAGGTGAGTATTATAAAGTAATTTTTATGTTGTCACAGCGGCCTGCGCTCTTATATACAGCATGTCACCATAAAACTGGTGACAGGTTCCCTTTAAGTCAGCACTCTGGTTCACCCAGAGCAATGTTCTGTTGTCCATTAAACCCTCTTACTTCTTTTACTAAACTTGATACTGTATGTTTCCTCTCGATCAAGAACCTGTCTGCCATCTACATCATGTCTAGGTTCTCTGCATCAGTGAAGATCATAAGACCTGGATGCATGCTCCCTTTGACCAAAAGGGATCCACCATGAAAGTAAAAAGGATGATGATTTATTGTTCAAATCCTCTTACAACGCATTTCAAGCCTTCATAAAATAACTCTTTATTTTTATATAGCCCTAACATATTCCACAGCGCTTTACATACATCAAGAACACTGTCCCCATTGGGGCTCACAATAGAAATTCCCTATCAGTATGTCTTTGGAGTGTGGGAGGAAACCGGAGAGCCTGGAGCAAACCCACACAAACACAGGGAGAACATACAAACTCCTTGTAGATGTTGTCCTTGGTGGGATTTGAACCCAGGTTTGCAAGACTGCAGTGCTAACCACTGAGCCCAGGTATAGCTGATTAAAAAAGCTTGTTTTTCAGCCAAAACGCGTCGTATGAACATTTTAACAATAATTCATCATCCTTTTAACTTTCATTTTGGATTCCTTTTGGTCAGTGGGAGCACTACACGATAAATATAATTTGTGTTGATATATCACCTTCGAAGTGCGGAGGGAGGAACCAATCCACAGCCACTTGGGTTAGCAGTAGACCGAACTAGGATCCCACCACCAAACTTGGCGGTAATTCTATGTGCCTTCTTGCACCTCCAAATAGGTGAGTACAATCCTATCCATTTTATCTCAGATTAGCACTACGTTGTCTCCTGTTCTTTTATACTTTTCCCTAGGAGAAAATTGCTTCATAAAGCCTGGATTGTCTTGATGAATATATAAAGCCTGCTTTACACCTTACGATCCAGCATACGATATCGTATGCGATCGTAAACGCCCCCATCGTATGTGCGGCACGTTGAATTTGTTGAATGTGCCGCACATATAAGTAATCCCCCGTCACATGTACTTACCCGTCCATACGACCTCGATGTGGGCGGCGAACGTCCACTTCCTGGAGTGGGAGGGACGTTCGGTGTCACATCGACGTCACGCGGCAGCCGGCCAATAGATGCGGAGGGGCAGAGCTGAGCGGGATGTAAACATCCCGACCACCTCCTTCCTTCCGCATTGCCGGCCGGGAGCTGCAGGACGCAGGTAAGATCTGTTCATCGTTCCCGGGGTGTCACACACTGCGATGTGTGCTACCCCGGGTATGATGAACAATCTGACGTTCAATTCATGAGAAATGAACGACGTGCGTGCGATGAACGTTTTACCGTTCAATCGCAATCGCAAGTAGCTGTTACACACTGCAATGTACCTTAGGATGCCGGATGTGCGTCACTTACGACGTGACCCCGCCGACACATCGTAAGATACATTGCAGCGTGTAAAGCGGGCTTAAAGCAAATAGCAATAACAATTTTTTAAGAAATCAACATCAACACTCACCACTTGGCCATGGCATCACCCATCGTATCCAATGTTTTTGCCATCTTTCTTGGTGCTTAATGTGAATCTGCAATTCATTAAATGAACTAGGATGTATCTCTCACATTTCCCTGTGAATGAGCAGTAACAGCAGCAATACAGGATACCAATAAAATAGACTTTTCTTCCTCTGCAAGGAAATGCTATAGATGGGAGACAGAGCTGGTTCATATGATACCTCGAGCATCACTTCTCTCCTAATAAAATTAGAGCAAGGATAGCTTTTTATGTGCTTTTTCATTGTGTTCTCCGTCCACGGGGAGTCTTTACGATGTTCATAGTAACTCATTTTGCATATTTCTTGGACGATACTACAAAATATTTTTTTTCTTACATATAGTTTTCATATAATTATCTGCCACAGATATACAAAGCAGCTGATCCCTAAAGATCTGGATCGCTGGATGCTAAAATGAATATACTGTCTGCTCTATGATGTGCTAGATATTCATTTAAGCTTTGCTTTCTGTAACTAATGCTGTATTCACACATCCATGTGTCACAGTCCGAGCGTGGACCATGATGCATGGACTGTCCATGGATCTTCAGACCAGAACTTGATAGCCTCATAGGCATATATGAACTCGGACCGTGATACACGGATGTGTCAGTGCGGCATAAGGTTTTCATTAACTTTCAGGACTTACGTATATAGGCTTAATAATGTGTCGCGGGTGGAGGAGGTGACGCTGCGCTCTCCCACTGCTCGGGTCCGGCTGCTGCTGCGGCTCGGTGGTGGCTCGAGCGGTGGGCCGGATCCCGGGGACTCGAGCGGCGTTCCTCGCCCGTGAGTGAAAAGGGGGAATTGATTGTGGGGATTTGATATTGTCCGTGATGCCACCCACGGTTGTGGTGAAGTTGTGACACCACCGCTGCTCTGGACGGGGATCCCGGGAGCGGTGACAGGGAGCAGCTTTGAAGTTAGTTCTCCCCTCCGTGGGTAGGGGGTTGGTTGTCCCGGGGCCCGGTGATGGGGTAGGGATAGATGGCAGGCGGGTTATGGGGCCTGGTGAGGTGTAGGGTTGCGGGGGCAGCGCTGTGCCGCACGGCACGGTGGTACTCACTCAGCCAATGATGAGGACACAGTTCTCGGTAAAACACACGGCTGGATGGACGGGTCCCACAGACGGCTGCGGTGTTGTTTCTCCCGGCAGGTTGATGGTGACTGCCTTTCCCTGCACCTTTGTAGTGTAAACGGTTCCGATGGGTTCCCACCGGTAACCCGCTCCCCAGCTTGGATATGGGCTGGAGGAGCCCCTTTTGCCCGCAGGCTCTGGCCCTGGGAACTTTAGCCTTGGCGGTGACTGTTTTTCCCTCTCTCGGTTGGACTGTTGCCTTCTGTCGGGACTTGGCTGCTGGGAAACCCAGGAGGTTCCCTTCGCTAACGGGTTTGGCAAATTCACGGCGACTCCTAGCCTTGCCGGGGTCCGTAAGCCCCTGCCGGTTGGTGCTGGCTTCTCTTTGCGTACCGGTCCGGTACCGCCGGGCCACCGCCCGTCCACGGTCCTTACGGTAAACTCCGATAGGCCACTCCTGCAGACGGTCACCACCGTCTGCCAACCTTGCTGATCCGTCCGGGCCACACACCTGGACCAACTTCAGGCTGCTTAACTGCCACTTTCCTCCTTCCACTTTTACTTCCTCTCTTCACTCCTCTCCAAACTAATCTGCCTGCTTTTCCCGCCTCCAGGACTGTGAACTCCTCGGTGGGCGGGGCCAACCGCCTGGCCCACCCCCTGGTGTGAACATTAGCCCCTGGAGGAAGGCAACAAGGGTTTTGTGTCTGACCTTGGTGTGCCTGACCGGGAGTGTGGGGTGTGTTGGTGTTGTTCTCTGTGGCCCCTGGCTAGTCCATGGCGCCACATTCCCCCTTAGTTAAATGCAGACCATCCGCGGGCTGCCCGTCCATCACCGGTTTTATTTTCACAAACTGGAAAAGATAACGGTAAAACAGTGATTACAATTAAAATAACATCTTCCCACATCGGGAGTTACTCTTACTTAAACGTTACTAACGGTGTTGGCTTCCGCTCTCTCCCACCCAAGCAACCTGGCCCTGATGCTGCCCCTAAGCAAACAGGCAGCACCCCTTGACCCCAGTCCAGCACAAGTTGCCTGAGCGGGTTCTGTCCTTTTCAGGGGACCCACGTCCATGGGGAACCCTTGAAACCCCCAGAGGATCGCCACCGGTTCCGGTGGTGGCTGGGCCCCATCCTGCTCTACTGCGGGCCCTTCCTCCAATCTGCCTCTCCGGAGGCGGTAACGGTGAAAGCCATGAAACATTTTTATTTACATGCCACTAAGTTTGTGGTTGCCTTGCAAGTTCTCAGGCTTGTCCATAAGGAGTCCCTTACGCAAAACTTGAAAACAGTCCCCACGGGGACAACAGTGCTTCGTAGCCAATGGGCTACCACAAACAAAACTGTAGGGTCCCAACGGAGACTTGCCGTAGGGTCCCAACGGGGACTGTCAGCTGGGTCCCAGGGGCCATCCACAACACCTGGCTCCGGTACAGCTTCCTCCTGCAGCTTTCCCACAGTCCACCATCGAACAGCACGAGCCCCCAACGCCACCCTCCCACAGGGGTGACACTGTCCCACAGGACTCCATTTTCAGCTGCCGATGATGCGGGTACGACTGCCCTCAAACCGGACTCCTTAGCCTTGAGGGCCGTCTGGAATGTCAGCAGAGTCCCAATGGGGACCCACAGCAAGGTAACCGGGAACCGCTATCATGCTGTAACTTTTCTTTCTTAATCAGCAATCCCGCGGCGCAGCTGCCTTTGCTGCCTCTCCCAGTTCGGAGCACTTTCTGCTTGCTCCGGTTCAGTCGGGGTGGGGGATGGACCCAGCCGGAGTCCCCCCGTGCCAGCTACAACCGGTACCTTCGGTAATGAGGGACCCCGCTGTGACATGGTCTGCTCTGCCTCCTGGCAGCTGCATCCCCGCCGTGCCTCCGGTGCATCTGTGCTGACGGGCTCAGCCTTCGGCTTCTTCCATGGAAGCGGATCAGGGCGATCACGGGTTTCTGCTGCAGGTCGGTCCGCCGGGGCGGATTGGCAGGGTACCGCTACCGGTGGTGGTGGTAGTGGGCCTAGTGGCGGGGCAGCAGCAGCCAACACGGGTAGCGGGGGAGGTAGCAGGGCGAGCGGGTATGGACCGGGTCCCTCGGCCGCGATGACCGACCCACTAGGGGTACAGGGGCGTGGGTCACTTACCCTCCCTTCCAAGACTCCCTCCACCTCGCGTCTCCGTATGGCCGCCACCACTTCCGCCATGTCGGCCTCCCACTCCTCCAGGAGGAGCTGCATGCGGACCTGCAGACGGCTGCTTAGCTGGATGGTCCGGACTTCCACCCACGCTGCGGTGCCAGGTGCGGGGACCACGGTGTTGTCGGTCGGACTCAGCATCTTTAGCAGCGGCCTTTTCCAGGAACCAGTAAATGGCCGCAGGGTCCTGGCGTCCCTGCTTCCATAGCCGCGTGCTACATGCGGCCAGACGCCATCAGTCCCCCTTAGTCTCTTTCCGGCTCCTCCTCTATTGGGGGCGGGGTTTTGGCCTTCGCACCTCCACTGCTCGAGGAGACGCTCGAGCGGGAATCTTTCGCGCCAAAAATGGAGGCTTCTCAAATTTTTTGGCCGGACACCTCTGGCGGTAACAAGGCGCACCTCTACCAAACGGCAGAGCGGTAGGATCCTGTTCGTGACGCCAAGTTGTCGCGGGCGGAGGAGGTGACGCTGCGCTCTCCCACTGCTCGGGTCCGGCTGCTGCTGCTGCGGCTCGGTGGTGGCTCGAGCGGTGGGCCGGATCCCGGGGACTCGAGCGGCGTTCCTCGCCCGTGAGTGAAAAGGGGGAATTGATTGTGGGGATTTGATATTGTCCGTGACGCCACCCACAGTTGTGGTGAAGTTGTGACACCACCGCTGCTCTGGACGGGGATCCCGGGAGCGGTGACAGGGAGCAGCTTTGATGTTAGTTCTCCCCTCCGTGGGTAGGGGGTTGGTTGTCCCGGGGCCCGGTGATGGGGTAGGGATGGATGGCAGGCGGGTTACGGGGCCTGGTGAAGTGCAGGGTTGCGGGGGCAGCGCTGTGCCGCACGGCACGGTGGTACTCACTCAGCCAATGATGAGGACACAGTTCTCGGTAAAACACACGGCTGGATGGACGGGTCCCACAGACGGCTGCGGTGTTGTTTCTCCCGGCAGGTTGATGGTAACTGTCTTTCCCTGCACCTTTGTAGTGTAAACGGTTCCGATGGGTTCCCACCGGTAACCCACTCCCCAGCTTGGATATGGGCTGGAGGAGCCCCTTTTGCCCGCAGGCTCTGGCCCTGGGAACTTTAGCCTTGGCGGTGACTGTGTTTCCCTCTTTCGGTTGGACTGTTGGCTTCTGTTGGGACTTGGCTGCTGGGAAACCCAGGAGGTTCCCTTCGCTAACGGGTTTGGCAAATTCACGGCGACTCCTAGCCTTGCCGGGGTCCGTAAGCCCCTGCCGGTTGGTGCTGGCTTCTCTTTGCGTACCGGTCCGGTACCGCCGGGCCACCGCCCGTCCACGGTCCTTACGGTAAACTCCGATAGGCCACTCCTGCAGACGGTCACCACCGTCTGCCAACCTTGCTGATCCGTCCGGGCCACACACCCGGACCAACTTCAGGCTGCTTAACTGCCACTTTCCTCCTTCCACTTTTACTTCCTCTCTTCACTCCTCTCCAAACTAATCTGCCTGCTTTTCCCGCCTCCAGGACTGTGAACTCCTCGGTGGGCGGGGCCAACCGCCTGGCCCACCCCCTGGTGTGAACATCAGCCCCTGGAGGAAGGCAACAAGGGTTTTGTGTCTGACCTTGGTGTGCCTGGCCGGGAGTGTGGGGTGTGTTGGTGTTGTTCTCTGTGGCCCCTGGCTTGTCCAGGGCGCCACAAATGCATTATAGAAAAATCATCAATAGGGTAGGGGGTACACCCTTTGAAAATTATATAGCTTACATAGGGCACTAGTTCCTTTGGAGTCAACCACTGGGTTCCTGTAAGATTGTAGCACATAGAAGAAAGGAACTGCACACCAAAAGGCACGGGGACATGTTTTGAATAGGATTCATTATGAGTATCTGATATCCACTGATATGGGACACAATATGCTGATGTTACATTTCATTACGTTGCAAAATTTTGCTTTCCTCTTAAGTCCTTCATGACGAAGAGCATACCAGTATGTATTTGACCGTTTCTGTTCCATTACCACCGGCTCCTGTGCCAAGCTCGAGATAATCCCCGCACAGGTCTGCTGATCTGATCAACAGACATGTGAGGCTAACAGGTGTGGGTGGATCTCCGATCCACCCGTGCCTTTTAACCCCTTAGATCACGCTGTCAGACTCTGACACAGCGGTCTAATGTGCTCCAGCAGGGATCGTGCCACTCCCCGCCGCTATTAGTGGCCCTGTGACGCGATCTTATGGTGCCTATGGGTTGTCATGGCAGTGCATGGTCAGATGATGACCCCTGTTGCTGCCATGAGACTCTTCCTGTGAATGCTGATAGAGCGCCAACACTCACAGGAACACAGCATTTCTGCTGATCAGAGCAAAGCTGAAGCAGAAGGGATTGCACTGTGCAGGCAAAAGGTCCTCTAGGGGGACTAGTGAAATCAATAAAAAAAAAAGTTATAAAAAATATTAAAAAATTTTAAAAATAAAAATGTTCAAATCACTCCTGTTTTACCCCATTAAAAATTAAACAATACATTTTTTTGTAAAAAAAAATCCCCACATATTTGAATTGCTGTGTTGATAAATGCCTGAGCTATCAAACTATTAAAATTAATCAGATCGGTACACGGCGTAGCGGAAAAAAAATTCTAAAAGCCAAAATTACGGTTTTTAGGTCATTGCAACATTGCATTAAAATCCAATAACAGACTATCAAAACATCACATCTGCCCAAAAATTATATAATTAAAAATGCCACTTCCACACACAAAATTTAAGATGCCACTGAACCCCTTATACCAAAAAGAATGAGAACGCTATGGGTCTCGGAAAATAGTGACAAAAGCACTATTCTTTTTCTTGACAAAGTTCTGAATTTGTTTTCACCACTTAGATAAAAGTAAAACACACATGTTTGGTGTCTACGAACTTGTACTGACCTGGGGAACCATAATGCTGGGTCACTTTTTCAATATAGTGGACACAGTAAATAAAATCCCCCTCCCCAAAAAAAATTGTGCAATTCCACTTTTTTTGCAATTTCACCGCTCTTGGAATATTTTTCCCGTTTTCCAGTACACTATGTGACAGAATGAATTGTGTTTTTCCAAAGTACAACTTGTTACACAGAAAGCAAGCCCTCATATGACTATATTGTCGGTAAAATTAGAAAAAAAGTTATGGCTCTTGGAGGAAGGGGAGGAAAAAACTAAAACCGGAAAAATTGCACAGGTTTGAAGGGGTTAAATAAGTGCTTTTAGGAGAGACATTGATTTGATGTAGGAGATGGGTCATGCTGAAAAGCTTTTTTTTCTTGGCTTCACATACTTTTACCACCATATTCGGCCTTATTGAAATGCAGTAACAACCTTTGTTTAACCGATGATAACATTTGTATTTTTTGGTAAAAAAAATATTTTGTACTGAAATCTTTTATTTTTCTGTATGTACTTATTTTGGTTTTGCTCTTATAACAGATTCTTTAAATGGTCCAATGGGTTTGTGGATGGCCAATATTTAAGTATTGGCTCCCAAAAAGCAATGATACTGAGGGTCTACTCCACCCTCTATGTATACAGATCATGTACTTATCCATTTTCAATTCCGTTGTAGTCTTTGTTTTTAATCATCATAGACAGATCACCGATATCATATAATCTTTTATTTGTGAATTCTCCCAAAAGAAATGAACCCAAGTGGCAAGTGTTTGGCTTCACAATCAACTCTTGAGTTGTTATGGGATTGTCTTTTTCTGAACCTTTGGTGCCATTATAGTGCCAGTTCCTGGGCTCACTTGAGGATATTTTGGTGTACTATTGAAACAGTCTGTCCCTGTATACATACATTTATAACAAACACTTAGTGACAAGCAGCATTATAACCTCAATTATATACTCTCCCTCTCAACATTGAAATTTTAACGCCAAGAAGGAAAAGTTGTGACATTATGAAAATCACGGGATGGTTAAACATGTTAATGATCTGCAAATTATTTAAAAATGGAAACAAAAATTTCCAAATATCTTGATTTATTCTGTTTGGAGTATGAGCACCATGTGCCAAAATCCTGGCACTTACAGACTTGGCTGTTATCAATGAGGTTATTAATAGTTGTCTAGGAATGTTCTGCTGCACTGAATGCATTTGTGAAGTAAAATAATCAAGATCCGCTCCTGGCAGCTCCTGTGCAGTTGCTGTCATGGGGTATTTAATGACAGAACATGGGCCCCTATGCTGGCCCTTAGACTCAAGACCCTGCGCGGTTCCTTATCTCAGAGGTAGGCTTGATGGTAGCCAGCTCTGAGCCACCAATGTGACCCTGACTCCTGTCCGAGTCCTGATCTTACGCCCCCTCTCCCCCACTTGTGAGGCGAGCCAGGAAACACAATAACAAAACCCCACAGAAATGACACGGACAAGGGAAAACTAAAATTCATACACACTGCACTCAAACACAGAGGAGAGACAATATGTGTACAGGGGAATAAGGTAAAGGGAAGGAAGTCAACGCACAACAGGGGAACATCGACCCCACTCAAAATTGCAACCCAGATAACCTTAAACATGATCACCACCAAGATGGGAATCACTGGAGCTACGCAGAAGCTATCATTGGCTCTGAGTAGCAACGTCCAGAATCTTATATAGGGAGGAGACGGCTGTAATTGGTAATTAGCAACCTGAGCTACTGGCAGAGTTCTCCAGGTCAGCAGGAGTTAACTCCTGTAGGATGAGGAACAGAGACCATGAACCAGCCGATGCGCATCTCTGGCTGAACAACTAGGAGACATCAGGTTACTTGTCAAGCTCTGCAGTGTGAATTGAGTCTGACAAAAAATGAGTCTGGACCTGAACACCACATGACAGTTTCCAACCAATGATGTCTTAGATATGCTCAATGGGAGACAAGTCCAGAAACTCTGCAGGCCATGGTATCAAATTTAGGCCAAACAGACAGGTAACAGCTCCTGGGGCAGTTTGGAGATGTAGCCATCTCACTGGTTCCATGACCAAGTCAATGTAACTCTGTTATTGTACCTGGAATTAAGACTAGAGGTGTCCAACTACAAAACATTATGGCACCTGACACCATTAACAACAGGGCAGGACTAGTGGGATATTCCTTGTAAGGAAACTTTCATGGCCGCCAGACCAATCATTGGCTACTGTTAGATCCATGACAAAAGAGGGACTCATTGTTGAGGATAGACCTCCATTCCAGCTTCCATTGCTTCTTTCCACCTTCTAGTCTTCATATGAAGACCACATGGGCAACGCAATGAAGAGTCCTTCACAAGAGAATGTCGCACCAGTCCTACTTCTGGAATTATGTTGTGGAGTGGCAAAATGTATTGTAGCCAGTGCACTCTAGTCTTCACTTCAGGTAACAGCTTGACGTTACATTGATTTGATGGTGAAACCAGTGGTATAGCTATTTCTCCAAACTGTCACAGGAGCTGTTTTTCAAAACGACAACTACAAGGCCGCATGTTGCTTGTGCAACTGTGAGTAATTTGCATGGCTGGACTAGTCTCTCATTGAGCACATCTGAGACATCATTGTTTGGCAAATGCACAGCAGCTGCAAGAAGCAGATCTTGATGATTTTCATGCTCCAAATGTGCCCCATTGGCCTGCAAAATTTCTGGACTTGTATCCCATTGAATTCATCTGGGATGTTATTAGTCAACAATTACAAAGGGAGCTGCCAGCAGCGGATCTTGATGAGTTGCCCAAGTGCAGAACTTCCTCAGACAATCATGAATAACCTCACTGATAGCAGCAAAGACTGTAAGTGCAGGGATTTCTGCATATGGTGCTCAGGCACGATACTGAATAAATCGGGATGTTTCCATTTTTTCATCCTTTGCATATCAGTAAACCATCTATCCTGTGATTTCCATAAGTCCATGGATTTTCCTTCTTTGTGTTGCAATTTCAATGTTGAGGAGGGAATATATGTCTCAATGACCTCTGTATGTACAGTGATAGAAAAGGCAGGGGTGGTTAAAAAAACGGTGATAGCCAATCCCCTTGACCTGTGGATGCCCCTTTGTTCCTAAATTAAACATTCTTGATGGTTGTTGAGGGCTTTATTTTTTCCTAATTTTCCATTTCATATCTTCTTTTTTCTTACTCCATTCATGCACATGTGTACGTATCGGAAATATGGATTGTTCCTCTCTCATGGGACATTTTTAGATGAACATTTAATTAATCAAGTTGGAAAAAAAATGTGAATTTAAGCTCGGTGGGATAAATATGTTACCAAAGCAGGAAGCTAGAGAAATAAAAGGAATTTTACATGGAAAAAAAAACCTGTCAATTTAATGGCGTGGAAGCTGAAAACAGATGTTGTCTATTGACATATAACACAAGTGCTGTATCGGGTCGATCACTTTTCAAGCTTTCTCCCTGTCAAGATCTCAGTCAAGAGAAAAGAATTAATGAGCTGTTGAATGCTATTGTGTGATCTTCTTATGTGAAAAGACTCTTTGGGACGTCTTGGGCAGGAGTAAGATGACGGCAACTTCCTTGTTTGATGTGATTTCAATTAGTAAGTGTTCGGGAGACAGAGAGTGGCGCCAAAACCTTTGTGGTGGCAGCAAAAGACATGGTAGTCATTTCAGATTTTGGTGACTTGGGTACTAAAGTAAAACAGAACTGTTAAAAATAACACTATAAGGTTATTATTATTTACTATTATAGCGCCATTTATTCCATTGCGCTGTACAAGTGAAAAGGTACACATAAAAACATGTACAACAATCATGAACATTACAAAAAAAGACTGGTACAGGAGGAGAGAGGACCCTGCCTACGAGGGCTCACAGTCTGCAAGGGATAGGTGAAGATATAGTAGGTGAGGACAGAGCTGGTTGCGCAGTGGTGTACTGGTCTAAAGGCTGCTTTACACGGTACGACCGATTGTGCAATTTCACAATCGATCGTACCCGCCCCCATCCTTTTTGCGTCACGGGCAAATCGCTGCCCGTGTCGCACAAAGTCAGTAACCCCCGTCACACATACTTACCTCTCGTGCGACCTCGCTGTGGGCAGCGAACGTCCACTTCCTGGAGTGGGAGGGACGTTCGGCGTCACAGCGACGTCACACGGCCGCCGGCCAATGGAAGCGGAGGGGCGGAGATGAGCAGGACGTAAACATCCCGCCCACCTCCTTCCTTCACATAGCCGGCTGCGGCCGTGTGACGCAGGTGAGCTGCTGTTCATCGTTCCAGGGGTGTCACACGGAGCGGTGTGTGCTACCCCGGAAACGATGAACTACTAAATTAAACGATATTATGGAACCTAGCGAGCAGTACACGACTCACGATTTGTGAGCGATACTGCGTCGCTAGGAGGTGTCACATAGGCCGGCATCGCTAGCGATGCCGGATGTGCGTCACAAAAACCGTGACCCCGACGATCTATCGCACGATAGATTGTCTGGTGTAAAGCAGCCTTTAGGGTTATTGTAGGTTGAAGGCTTGTCGGAAGAGGTGGGTCTTCAGGTTCCTTTTGAAGGTTTCCACAGTAGGGGAGTCTGATATGCTGGGGTAAAGCATTCCAGAGTATGGGAGAGGCGCAGGTGAAATCCTGTATGCAAATGTGCCGCCCCGTGGAAGCAGCCGAGCTGCTCGGATCTGGGTTCGCTGGGGCTCGAGGGTCTCCGGACCCGGGAGTCGTGTGGCCACTCAAATGAAAGGGGGTATTTACAGGGGAGTTGATGTATAGTTCGTGTTGCCACCCGTGGTGTACGGTAATTTGGGGAGTACCGCCACTGCCGTTGGGAGTACCCGGGGTGATGAAATGGGGCAGCAAGGTGTTGTAACCCTCCACAGGTAGGGGGATGCCCCGGGACTCGGTGTAGGGGGTGCCGTGGGATGCAGGGGTCACTCTCGTACCCACTCAGTTCATAAGCAGACACTGACAACCGAGTAAACCAAGTCTCTGGGTATCGCTGCCGCTGAGGGGTCCCATCCCCAATGGTGCTTCCTGGTGATCCGTGACCTGCCTCCTGGCACTTAGTTTGACTTCAACTTGATGGCCCAGTAGCATGGAACTAGCCGGGCCCTGCTCCCTACTATGGCTAAGTATGGGAGCTTGCTCTCAGGGCTCACGCTTGGGATTTTCTGGACCGTTTTGGATTGGAAAGTCCTATCCCCCTTGTTGCGCTAGTGCCAAGATTCTGGAGTCGGTGGGAACAGATCATAAAGGCTCCGTTCTCCTCAGGTGAATTGTCTGGTTGCCTGAAGCTACTCCCCGACCTAGGGTCCGTGTACCCCGTCGTGCCTTCGGTCCCGGACCAGTGATGGTGCTAGTTTGCCGGCTGCCCTCCTCGACAAGTCCGAGCACCTTGCCACAATCCCCTGCGTCCGGGAGTCCGACTCCTCTAGGCCCAGACCACCATCTGCAACTTAGATAGTTCCTTCCGGACTCACTACTCCCGATTTCCTCTGAGCTCCTCACAGCTCGAGGGCTACTTCCCAACCTTCCTCCTCTCACAGACTGACTAACTGACCATCTGACTACACTCCTCACCTCCCCTCCCTGACCCCCCGGTGGGCGACTCTATTCCACTCAAGCTGTCCACTGGTGTGTCTGGTGGGTGTGGTGCAGGGTGTATCTAGGATTTGATTCGCTGTTGGAGGCAACACCATTTAGTTAGGGACCCAGAAGCAAGAGGGAGGCGGAATACTGCACGGAAGGGCAGCTTGTGCAGTACCCTGTGACGACCTGATAGTCCAGGGCGTCACACAAAGATGTGGTAAGAGGAGATAAGAAGGGAGTAGAGAAGGAGGTCTTGTGAGGATCTGAGGTTGAGTGCAGGTAGGTACCGGGATACTAGGTCACAGATGTATGTAGGAGACAGGTTGTGGATGGCTTTTTATGTCATGGTTAATGATTTGAACTGGAGTCTTTGGGCAGACAGGAGAGGCTGGGGAATAGTGAGGGGAGAGGTAAATTAATCGGGCCGCAAAGTTTAGGATTAATTTGGAGGGGTGCAAGAGTGTTGGAAAGTAGGCCACAGAGCAGGAGGTTACAGTTTTCGAGGCGGGAGATGATGAGAGCATGCAATAATGTTTTTGCTGATTCTTGGTTAAGGAAAGCACGAATCCAGGAGATATTTTTGAGTTGTATTCAACAGGAGGTGAAGATGGCTTGGATGTGTGGCTTGAAGGATAGAGCAGAGTCAAGGGTTACTCCAAAGCAACAAGCTTGCGAGACTGGGGAGAGTGAGCAGCCATCAACTTTGATGGTTAGGTTTGTTGGAGGGGTTGAGAGAGGAGGAGAAAAGATAATGAATTCAGTTTTGTCCATGCTAAACTGTAGGAATCGCACAGAGAAGGATGAAATAGCAGACAGACATTGTGGGATTCTGGTTAATAGGGAGGTAATGTCAAGTACAGAGAGGTAGATCTGCGTATCATCAGTATAGAGGTTATGTGCCCATGGCATCAGTTAGACACTGGGTAAACTGTTTAGTTTTCCAAAATGAAGCTGCTTCAGGAAAGCGCCAGCTGTTGTTTTCTTGAGGTAGATTTGCTGGCGGTTTTGCCACTCTTGGCTCCAATTCATGAAAGCTTTTACGCCAATTTTCCGGCATAAATGGTTTGAAAAGTTGCAAAATTGTGGCAGAACTTTGAGTTTTGCAACCCATGTCATTTCCACTCCATTTTTGTCTAGCTTCACCAAAGTGGACAGAGATGGGGCAAGCGGGAGTATAAAGCCACAGCTCATCTAATGCCAGAATAATGTTTTTGGTTTCCGCAACATTGCAATAAAATGCAATAAAAAGAGGTCAAAGCATCATATCTACTTACAGTACATCAAAATTGTGTAAAAAAAAAATAATCTCATGATGTAAACAATAAAGGCGGCGTTACACGCAACGACATTGCTAACGAGATATCGCCAGGGTCACGGATACCGTGACGCATATCTGGCCTCGTTAGCGACGTGTGACAGCAAGGAACAACCGTTAACGATGGAAAATACTCACCTTATTGTCCATCGTTGACACGTCAGTCATTTTCAAAATATCGTTGATTGTGGAGGACTCAGATTGTTTGCCGTTCCCGAAGCAGCACACATCGCTACGTGTTACACCCCGGGAACGACAAACAACAGCTTACCTGCGGCCGCCGGAATGCGAAAGGAATGAGGTGGGCAGGATGTTACGTCCCGCTCATCTCCGCCCCTCCGCTTCTATTGAGTGGCCGCTTGGTGACGCCGCTGTGACGCCGAACGAACCACCCCCTTAGAAAGGAGGCGGTTCGCCGGCCACAGCGACGTCGTTAGGCAGGTAAGTCCCGTGTGACGGCTCCTAACGATATTGTGCTCCATGGGCAGCGATTTGCCCGTGACGCACAACCGATGGGGGCGGGTGCTTTCACCAGCGATATCGCTAGAAATATCACTGTGTGTAAAGCCCCCTTAAGCCTACACACAGCCCCAGAGCTCGAAAAATGAAAATGTTACAGGTACATTTTTTCTAAGGGGAAACTGACACACCAATCTGGCATGACTTATAGCTGCAATGCTCCTCTGGGAAATATGCAAATTGTCTCTTCCAGGAGGAAGGAGACAAATCTAGTGCCACCTATTGAAAGTAGCAATCTTAAAAGTCAAAAGTGACCCTTTAACGATCCTTGTCATAAGACTTAGGGGTACTTTGCACGTTGCGACATTGCTAGCATTGGCTAGCAATGCCGAGCGCGATAGCACCCGCCTCCGTCGCACATGTGATATCTTGTGATAGCTGCCGTAGCGAACATTATCGCTAAGGCAGCTTCATATGCACATACCTGCCCTGCGACGTCGGACTGGCCGGCGACCCACCTCCTCCTCACACGGCAGGCGGCCAATAGAAGCGGAGGGGCGGAGATGAGCAGGACGTAAACATGCTGCCCACCTCCTTCCTTCCACATAGGCAGGTAAGGAGATGTTCCTCGCTCCTGCGGCTTCACACACAGCGATGTGTGCTGCCGCAGGAATGATGAACAAAATCGTATCTCCTACTGGTGCGACATTATGAAAATGACCGATGCTACACAGATCACCGATTTTCGATGCTTTTGCGATCGTTTATCGGCGCATCTAGGCTTTACACGTTGCGACATCGTTACCGGCGCCGGATGTGCGTCACTTTCAATTTGACCCCGACGATACTGCAGTAGCGATGTTGCAGCGTGCAAAGTACCCCATAGAATTTATGCCAGATCATAACCTCAATTTGCAGAGACGGTGTTTCGGTTTGATTGCCCCTCATCAGTGCAAAGTATAAGATCTGATCTAGCTGTATAAGAAGCTATAGTGGGGTCTAAGAAGAAGATGTTCTGGTTGCGGAGACTGACTGACCAATCAGCTTGACAGTGAGGAGACTTATAGCTGCAATGATCCTCTGGGAAACATGCAAATTGTTACTTCATGGAGGAAGGAGACGAACTCTGGTGCTACCTATTGAAAGTAGCAATCCTAAAAGTCAAAAATGACCCTTTAACAAGCCTTGCCATATGACTAAGGAGCACTTTGCACACAACGGCATCGCAAGCCGATGCTGGCGATGCCGAGCACGATAGTCCCCGCCCCCGTCGCAGCAGTGATATCTTGTGATAGCAGCCATAGCGAACATTATCACTACGGCAGCTTCACATGCACTCACCTGCCCTGCGACATCGATCTGGCTGGCGACCCGCCTTCTTATTAAGGGGGCGGGTCATGCGGCGTCATAGCGACGTCACACGGCAGGCGGCCAATAGAAGCGGAGGGGTGGAGATGAGCGGGACGTAAACATCCCGCCCACCTCTGTCATTCCGCATAGCCGGCGTGAGCTGCAGGATGCAGGTAAGGAGATGTTCCTCGCTCCTGCGGCTTCACACAAGCGATGTGTGCTACCGTAGGAACGAGGAACAACATCGTACCTGTCGCAGTCGCGTAATTATGGAATTCCCAGACACTACACCGATGATACGATTACGACGATTTTGCGCTCGTTGATCGTATCATCTAGGTTTTACACACTACGATGTCGAGTGCGACGCCGGAAGTGCATCACTTTCGACATGACCCCTCCGACATTGCACCTGTGATGTCGTAGTGTGCAAAGTGCCCCTTAGATTTTATGCCAGATCAGAACCTCAATTTGCAGACACAGTTAAATCGTCACTTTTGACTTTTTGTTTTTTTAGTGCATTAAAATAAATGCTTTTCCTTTTCATGAGTGATTTTTTTTTTTTAGAAATTCCCTAAAAAAAGTGTTTGAAGAACAAAAGCAATTGAAGAAACATTGAAAGCATTGCATTCACTTTCTTCACTCCACCGTATCCTGCTGCAGAGGATATCAGATTATTCTGCATCCAAGTGAATGAATGATCTCTTACCTGAACCTTGTGCGTCAGTGGGAAATGGCGGATTTTCTTTCCAGGAACAATCAGTGGCCCTGTGTGATTCCACATTCCTTGTCTGGCCCCAGGTACGTTCCATCCATTAAGGCGATAGGGGAACAATATAGGTTTCACTATTACTTTTAAACACGGAAACTCTGGATGAAGGGTTCCAATGCAGATAAGGAACAATTTACAGACTTCACAAATTACAACACTTAAGGAAATAAATGAAACCGAATGAAATATGGAAGGAAGCATCTGTTCACATCTTGGGTATTTATGGCCGTTCCTTTCTTGCTCCTTTTAGAAATGTTAGCATACAGTAAATTGACAAGATGAGTGCATGTGCTCAGCGTCATATCCAGAGGTCGCCTTTTCAAAATAGACATATGAGTGCTGCTAGCATTGCTGCAGAGGTCACAGGGGTGGGGGGTCTGCCTGTCATTGTTCAGATCATACGCCACACACTGCATCACATTGGTCTGCATGGCTGTCATCCCAAAAGGAAGCCTCTTCTAAGTTTGATGCACAAATAAGCCTGCAAACAGTTTGATCAAGACAAGCAGACTAAGTACATGGATTACTGGAACCATGTCCTGTGGTCTGAGGAGACCATGATAAATTTACTTGGTTCAGATGGTGTCAGGTGTGTGTGATGGTAACCAGGAGAGGAGCACAAAGACAAGTATATCCTGCCTACAGTCAGGCATGGTAGAGGGAGTGTCATGGTTTGGGGCAGCATGAGTGCTGCCGACTGTGTTCATTGAGGGAATCATGAATTCCAACATGTCCTGTGACATAGGGAAGCAGAGCATGATCCCCTCCCTTCATATTCCAACATGATAACGACCCCAAACGCCTTAAAGACGACCACTGCTTTGCTAAAGAAACTGAGGGTAAAGATGATGGACTGGACAAGCATCTCCAGACCTAAACCCAACTGAGCATCTGTGGGGCCTCCTCAAAGGGAAGGTGGAGGAGCACAAGGTCTCTAACATTCACCAGCTCCGTAGTGTCATTATGGAGGATGGAAGAAGATTCAGCGACTCCTGTGAAGCCCTAGTGAACTCCATGCTCAAGAGAGTTAAGGCAGCGCTGGAAAATAATGGTGGCCACACAAAATTTTCATATTTTGGGCACAATTTGGCCATTTTCACTTAGGGTTGTACTCATCTTGTTGCCAGCGGTTTAGACATTAATAGTTGTGTATTAAGTTATTTAGAGGGCACCAAATTTATACCGTTATACAAGCTGCACACTGACACTGTACATTGTATCACAGGGCCAGATCTTCAATGTCGTCCCATCAAAAGATATAAAATATTTACAAAAATGTCATGGGGTGTACTCACTTTTGTGAAATACTGTATATGCAGTATATACAGTATATGACAAGTGAGTACAAACCTCAAATTTGAATGTATATATATATATATATATATATATAAATGTAATATATATGGATATATTTTTTTATATACAGTAAATATATACTGTATTTTTCGGACCATAAGACGCACAGTTTTCCCCCCAAATGTTGGGGGAAAGTGGGGGGTGCGTCTTATGGTCTGACTATAGGGCTGCGGCCAGGAATGTGGGTGCTGCGGTGGAGCGGGCCATCGGCGGCACGAGCAGGTTGTAGCAGCCTACCGTGACCACGTGGGCCCGCTCATTACATATGCACGCCCATCCTCCCGCCCATCATCTCTCAGCGAAACCGGCGCTGACAGGTGGGCGGGGTGATGGGTGGGGGTGCGCGCATAATTAACAGCCGGACGTGATCACCCCTGGCAACTACAGCCTGGAGTGATTATGTGCGGCTGTATTCACTGCCCCCCCTGCATCATTATCAGCGCGGGGAGCAGTGAATCAGTGTACTCACCCGTCACCGCGTGTGGAGCCGTCCCCCTGCAGCATCGCGCGATGTCTTCCTGTCTGTGCCGGTCAGCTGATCTGGACACTAGCAGCGCGCACAGCGTTGACGTCATCGCTGTGCGCGCCGCTAGTGTCCACCAGCTCAGCTGACCGGCACAGACAGGAAGACATCGATTCGCGATGCTGCAGACAACGGTGACGACTCCACACGCGGTGACGACTCCACACAGCGGCGCTGCAGCTGAGACGGAGATCGGTGCTTCAGGGAGTGAGGAAAGGTGAGTATAAATGTTTATTTTTTTTTCTGTGCCACAGGCCATATACCAGGATGGGGGTATATCATGAGCAGGATGGATGAGGGTATATCATGAGCAGGATGGATGGGGGTATATCATGAGCAGGATGGATGGGGGTATATCATGAGCAGGATGGATGGGGGTATATCATGAGCAGGATGGATGGGGGTATATCATGAGCAGGATGGATGGGGGTATATCATGAGCAGGATGGATGGGGGGTATATCATGAGCAGGATGGATGGGGTTATATCATGAGCAGGATGGATGGGGGGTATATTATGAGCAGGATGGGGGTATATCATGAGCAGGATGGATGGGGTTATATCATGAGCAGGATGGATGGGGGTATATCATGAGCAGGATGGATGGGGGCATATCATGAGCAGGATGGATGGGGTATATCATGAGCAGGATGGATGGGGGTATATCATGAGCAGGATGGGGGTATATCATGAGCAGGATGGATGGGGTTATATCATGAGCAGGATGGATGAGGGGTATATTATGAGCAGGATGGGGGTATATCATGAGCAGGATGGATGGGGTTATATCATGAGCAGGATGGATGGGGGTATATCATGAGCAGGATGGATGGGGGTATATCATGAGCAGGATGGATGGGGGTATATCATGAGCAGGATGGATGGGGGTATATCATGAGCAGGATGGATGGAGGGTATATTATGAGCAGGATGGATGGGGGGTATATTATGAGCAGGATGGATGGGGGGTATATTATGAGCAGGATGGATGGGGGGTATATTATGAGCAGGATGGGGGTATATGAGCAGAATCATATACAAGGCAGGAGGATCCTTACCAGAATGGGGTACCTTAGTAGAGAATTTGGGGACATTACCCCCATAACAGTGTCAGCAGCAGATCCTCGCCCCATAACAGAGTGTCATGACCATATTTTTTGGTTAAAATTTTATTTTCCTATTTTCCTCCTCTAAAACCAGGGTGCGTCTTATGGTCAGGTGCGTCTTATAGTCCGAAAAATACGGTATATATATAAATGTAATATATACTGTATATATATATATATTTTTATATACAACATATAGATATATATAAAAATGTAAAATATATATATGTATATATATATGTATATATATATATAGATAGATATTTATTTTGTTATATACAGTATATATATATATATATATATATATATATATATATATATATATATGCATATATATCTATATATATGTACAGTACAGACCAAAAGTTTGGACACACCTTCTCATTCAAAGAGTTTTCTTTATTTTCAGGACTCTGAAAACTGCAGATTCACATTGAAGGCATCAAAACTATGAATGGAAACATGTGGAATGAAATACTTAAAAAAGTGTGAAACAACTGAAAATATGTCTTATATTCTAGGTTCTTCACAGTAGCCACCTTTTGCTTTGATTACTGCTTTATAAACTCTTGGCATTCTCTTGGCGAGCTTCACAAGGTAGTCACCGGAAATGGTCTTTCAACAGTCTTGAAGGAGTTCCCAGAGATGCTTAGCACTTGTTGGCCCTTTTGCCTTCACTCTGCGGTCCAGCTCACCCCAAACCATCTCGATTGGGTTCAGGTCTGGTGACTGTGGAGGCCAGGTCATCTGGCGTAGCACCCCATCACTCTCCTTCTTAGTCAGATAACCCTTACACAGCCTGGAGGTTTGTTTGGGGTCATTGTCCTGAAAAATAAATGATGGTCCAACTAAACACAGACCGGATGGAATAGCATGCCACTGCAAGATGCTGTGGTAGCCATGCTGGTTCTGTATGCCTTCAATTTTGAATAAATCCCCAACAGTGTCACCAGCAAAGCACTCCCACACCATCACACCTCCTCCTCCATGCTTCACAGTGGGAACCAGCCATGTAGAGTCCATCCGTTCACCTTTTCTACAAAGACACGGTGGTTGGATCCAAAGATCTCAAATTTGGACTCATCAGACCAAAGCACAGATTACCACTGGTCTAATGTCCATTCCTTGTGTTCTTTAACCCAAACAAGTCTCTACTGCTTGTTGCCTGTCCTTAGCAGTGGTTTCCTAGCAGCTATTTTACCATGAAGGCTGCTGCACAAAGTCTCCTCTTAACAGTTGTTCTAGAGATGAGAAGGTGTGTCCAAACTTTTGGTCTGTACTGTATAGATATATATATATATATATATATATATATATATACACACACATATATTTGTTTAATCCCCTCTTGGTTCTGAAAAGTAACATCAAGTACAGTAGTCCACCATTTAGCTTGATTTCAGCAAATCAAATAACAAAAAAAATTTAGGGGTACGGCAAATCCCAATTTTCCCAATTTTATTTGCCTCAAATCAATTCACTTTTCCCTGTTAATCAAGTAACCCCGCAGATTGGGATATCTACAACTTCTTGGACCCTAGGAACTCTAGAATGTGGGACCCCAATTCCTTGTCCCTCCAACAACTATACCTAGAAGAAATTTGTATAGAAGTAATTTTAACATCCACGCTTCGTACATGTACATTTTTGGAAATCAGTCCTGAGCTAAAACAAAGGGAACATTAATCAGGGCATTACTAAATGGA
The DNA here is from genome assembly GCF_048569485.1 of Anomaloglossus baeobatrachus. NCBI lineage: Eukaryota > Metazoa > Chordata > Amphibia > Anura > Aromobatidae > Anomaloglossus > Anomaloglossus baeobatrachus. The sequence continues at coordinate 47,770,560 of NC_134355.1, forward strand.
AAAATGGCTTTTTGCGTTCAGGATGGGTGACAGAAATATTCATATCCAGGTGACCACGTAACAGCTATGGAGCAGCTGATTCCATAGTTTCTACTTTCTCAACTTAAAGGGGGTTTTCCTATAATTAAAAGTTATGCTCTATCCTAATATTACTATTCTTAGGATATTCATTATTTGAAATTGCTGATTTTGTTATCTCCTCTTCCCACAATCACGTACAAGATTTCTCCCGTGCCTCCCCCATACTCTGGAACGCTCCACCCCAGCATATCAGACTCTCCCCTACCGTGGAAAGCTTCAAGAGGAACCTGAAGACCCATCTCTTCCAACAAGCCTACTACCTACACTAGCCCTCAGTCCAGTACATCACTGCGCAACCAGCTCTGTCCTCACCTATTGTACCATCACCCATTCCCTGTAGACTGTGAACCCTCGCGGGCAGGGTCCTCTCTCCTCCTGTAGACTGTGAGCCCTCGCGGGCAGGGTCCTCTCTCCTCCTGTAGACTGTGAGCCCTCGCGGGCAGGGTCCTCTCTCCTCCTGTAGACTGTGAGCCCTCGCGGGAAGGGTCCTCTCTCCTCCTGTAGACTGTGGGCGCTCGCGGGCAGGGTCCTCTCTCCTCCTGTAGACTGTGATCCCTCGCGGGCAGGGTCCTCTCTCCTCCTGTAGACTGTGGGCCCTCGCGGACAGTGTCCTCTCTCCTCCAGTAGACTGTGAGCCCTCGTGAGCAGGGCCCTCTCTCCTTCTGTAGACTGTGAGCCCTCGCGGGCAGGGTCCTCTCTCCTCCTGTAGACTGTGAGCCCTCGCGGGCAGGGTCCTCTCTCCTCCTCTAGACTGTGAGCCCTCGTGGGCAGGGTCCTCTCTCCTCCTGTAGACTGTGATCCCTCGCGGGCAGGGTCCTCTCTCCTCCTCTAGACTGTGAGCCCTCGTGGGCAGGGTCCTCTCTCCTCCTGTAGATTGTGAGTCCTCGCGGGTAGGGTCCTCTCTCCTCCTGTAGACTGTGAGCCCTCGCGGGTAGGGTCCTCTCTCCTCCTGTAGACTGTGAGCCCTCGCAGGCAGGGTCCTCTCTCCTCCTGTAGACTGTGAGCCCTCGCGGGTAGGGTCCTCTCTCCTCCTGTAGACTGTGAGCCCTCGTGGGCATCGTCCTCTCTCCTCCTGTAGACTGTGAGCCCTCGCGGGCATCGTCCTCTCTCCTCCTGTAGACTGTGAGCCCCCGCGGGCAGGGTCCTCTCTCTCCTCCTATACCAGTCTGATTTGTACTGTTAATGATTGTTGTACGTATACCCTCTTTCACTTGTAAAGCGCCGTGGAATAAATGGCGCTATAATAAATAATAATAATAATATTATAAAGAATTCATTATTTGCTTGATCTTTGAAGCATCTCAAAAACTTTCCAACTTTAATTTTTTCACCATTGGATACATTAAAATCTAACATGAATTACTATCCTGGAAAGACTGTAACTGCGGAGCCTAAATATTGTTATTTGGCATAGACAGGACTATACAGGTATTTGTAAATAGAAGATGATTCTCTTTTTACACCAGATGGGTAATATTTACATTATAATTTGATGAAGGTCCAATTACCCGAATTCTGACATTAATCATCCAACCACAGAATGTCACCATCATCATTCTACAATTTCCATTAGGGCTCCTGATTTTTCCAAATATTAATATTTTATCTTAGAAAGATAATTCATTTTTTTAATCAGGCCACAATGGTTATCAATGTGCAATGAATAGTTTTTAGAGTAATGTAATGCACTTTTTCACCACCAGAGGGCAGAACTACATTAATGAACTCACTGACTTATTGTCCAATTTTCTCTATTGAAGCCTGAAGTCGCATCTTCCTCTCTTATCAAGACAGGTAAACTTTAGCAATTACTCAGTTCCATAACTCTATATGTCTATAGACGTCGGTAAGTAGACAGGTTTCCTCATATTTTGGTACAAGGGCTGAGAATTGTTTCTCAAATATTCTACAAAATGGTAAGTTGCTTTGATGAACTGTTTTGGCCTACACCACTCAACTCACCTTTTGTTGCGTCCACTCAGTGATCCGGATAACATCATAACTAATATGTTATATCACTATATAGGCATAGACTCCCACTCCTGTCCCTTCTTAAAGGGAACCTGTCACCAAGTTTTTCCCTTATGAGCTGCAGCCACCACCAGTGATCCTTTATTTACGACATTCTAGAATACTGTATATAAGAGCCCAGGCCGCTCTGTATAATGTAAAAGGCATCTTTATTATACTCACCTAGGGGATGGTCTGGTACAATGGGTGTCGCTGGTCGTGGGTCCGGCGCCTCCTCCACTCTGTTGCAATCGGCGCCCTCGTCCCTTGATAGTGTGTTTTGTCTTATTGTATACAGGCACTTTGACTGTGTCTTTGACACTTGTTTATATTAAACACCCCTGACCCAGGAATTCATCCCCATTTATGGCATTACATTACATCATTACTCTTGTATGGGACTTTGTATTGTGCTGATATTAAACTAACGGTATCATTATCGTACAGGTTCTGAGTATTGCACTTTATACATCCTATGGGACAGCTGTTGTATGTGGTTTTAATTGTTTTTAATTGTTCTTCACGTCTTTTGAATGTTTGTTTTGGATACAATAAAGCTTTGTTATATATTATATTGGTATACACAATTCCTGCTTGCAGAGTTTCCGTGTCTTTCTGCTCAAGTGCGTGTGTGTGTATGTGTGTGTGTGTGTGCACGATCTGATGTGTGCAATCTGATGTGTGTGATCTGATGTGTGTGTGATCTGATGTGTGTGTGATCTGATGTTTCCGATCAGATGTGTGTGACCTGATGTCTGTGTGATCTGATGTGTGTGTGATCTGATGTGTGTGTCATCTGATGTGTGCGATCTGATGTGTGTGTGATCTGATGTGTGTGTGTGTGTGTCTGTGCGATCTGATGTGTGTGTGATCTCATACGTGTGCGATCTGATGTGTGTGTGATCTGATGTGTGCGATCTGATGTGTGTGTGATCTGATATGTGTGTGATCTGATGTGTGTGTGTGATCTGATATGTGTGTGACCTGATGTGTGTGTGTGATCTGATATGTGTGTGATCTGATGTGTGTGTGATCTGATATGTGTGTGTCATCTGATGTGTGTGTGTGTGATCTGATGTGTGTGTGTGTGATCTGATGTGTGTGTTCCACCGCTCCTGATCGGCATCTGGTAAGTATGATCGTGGGGTCTTCTTTCTTCTCTTTTGGGGGTGCCTATTTTCTATAATGAAGTGTCCTGCAGTATTCTATAACTTTTTTAGCAGCATGGGCACTGCATTATTAAACCGTGACTAGGGCTTATTTTCGAGGTAGGGCTTATATTTAAGCCTTGCTGAAAACTATTACTAGGCCTTATTTTTCGGGGTAGATCTTATTTTAGGGGAAACACGGTAGCAATAATAAAATCAATCCAGAGAGGAGTGGGAACAGTTTGGGTAAGACTATTCTCAGGAGCTGTAAGTAGACATAGACTAAATGCTAGACACAATACTCAAGCAATGAGTGAATTTATCAAATTTATCAAAGTGAATAATAGCGGCCACTAGTGGTCAATATGCAGAATGACAACAGAGTCCTGACATTCACAAGCAGAGGAACCCATGTCACTGCTGCCTATGGTCACGTCAGAACACCTTGGTCGGTGGAACCCTAACACTAGACCACTGTGGGTGTCATGTCCCACGACTTGGGAATTATTCAATGTTTCCATTGTTGTGTATTGTATTTCTGTTCCTAGGTAGAAGGTTTGACTTTCTTTGTATTTTGTCCCTTCTACCTCCCTGCACCTCTGTGATGTCAGCATTCTCCGCCCTTCTTCTCCTTGTAGTGTTTCTTATCAGCCATCTTATGTAAGATGCTGTATTCTCTTGGAGAAAATCATTCTTTTTACCTGCTACTTTTATCATCAATACAAGATTTCAGTTAAAGCACTCCTCTTTTCCTGGTGTCTTCTTACATTGAGATTGTGGCTGAGTTAAACTATCTGAGCAACCGATATGAATGTGAGTACAGGTCTATACAAATACTAGAAGAAATCGGTGTGTTCAGACGCCATCGCATCCTATATATCCGTGAGTCAGAATACTCGGCATGAAAAGGATAAGACATTGGGATTAAAGCGTTGTAGGAGAGTAGAAAAAAGTTAGATTTTTTTTAATAAAAACACCCTTCAATTTAATACTGAACATGGCCAGGGGAACGAGTGGTTTTCTAGTTGTAGAAAAAAAAAATTTTTTTGTCTAACCCCATGTAACCCCTCTAACTTCATTGACCCCTATATTGTAAACTCCATACAAAAAAAATTACAATATTTTTTTCTTATAGAAATGTTTTATAATCATTTTAAAAATACAAATCTCTGTTTTTAATCATATTTCATATATTGTTGAAAATAAAATAAATAAATCCACTTGTTGATAATAAATTCACACTTACATAAGCGGAATACCATTATATTTTTTTTTGGTGCCGGTGTAGTCACCTCTAAATGAGTAAAAAAAAAAATATTATTCCATGGGATTAGCAGCAGCATGACAGCTCAGCATGTGTTTCTACTAAAGAGATATACAAAGGTCAAATATTTAAAGGTCACGTAAATGTCACAAGGGAAAAAAAGTGTCATGACATTTTAATCTGGTTTCTCAAAAATCCAATATCTCATCAATGAAATGACAGTAAATGCATTTATGTAGTTTATTTATACTGCAGCTTTAAATGGGTTGTCCAGACGCATGGGGTTGATGAGTAAAGGCCACTTTACACGCAGCGACATCGCTAGCGAGCGTACCCGCCCCCGTCGTTTGTGCGTCACGGGCAAATCATTGCATAATATGGCTAGGAGCCGTCACACATACTTACCTTCCTCGCTGTGGCCGGCAAACAACCTCCTTTCTAAGGGGGCGGTTCCTGCGGCGTCACTGCGACGTCACACGCCAGGCGTCCAATAAAAGCGGAGGGGTGGAGAACAGCCGCATGGAAGTCATGCCCACCTCGTTGCCGGGGGACGCAGGTACGGTGTTGTTCGTCGTTCCTGGGGTGTCACACGTAGCGATGTGTGCTGCCTCAGGAACGACCAACAACCTGCGTCCTGCAACAGCAACGATATTTGGGAAATGAACGATGTGTCAACGATCAGCGATTAGGTGAGTAATTTTGATCGTTAGCGGTCGCTCGTACGTGTCACACGCAACGACGTCGCTAACGAGGCCGGATGTGAGTCACGAATTCCGTGACCCCAATGACATCTCGTTAGCGATGTTGTTGCGTGTAAAGCCCCCTTTATCGGTAAAATAGCTCATCAATGTAAGATCGGTGGCAGAACGACACTCGGAACCCTCAACGATCATCCATTTCTTGAATCAGTTGCGGTCGCATCTAAACAGTGAATGAAGCCGTAACAGCGCAGATTCATTCCCTGCGTAGTGGCCATTTATGAGAACTGCATCTAAGCTGTTTTGTTACGACAATAGTAGCGGAGATACAATTCTATGCAGTAGTAGAAGGCTGGACGTGACCAAAGTGACAAACAGCTGACCGGCAGAATGTCAGGAGTCGGACCTCTATCAATGTGATATTGATGACTTATCTTATCAAAAAAATTATATCTCCAACTTTGTATTCTTTAAACTATTTATCGATCTAATAATAAAGCAGCACTTTTCATGCAAAAATGGGGGAAAAGCCCTCAAGGTTGTCACCAAAAACTCCTGTATACAAATCCAAAAAACGGGGGCAGACGGCTCTAACGTCAGATGATGAGAAGATGGATTTTAATCAGCCCATCGCTGATTAAAATACATTTTTTCATCCTTCGACCTTGGAGTGCTGCCCCCATTTTTGGGATTTTTATTTACATAAATTTCAAATATGTCTTGGTGATTGCAGAGGCTGCTGCATACTTTTGTTTGTGTTTCGTGTAGTTATAGCAGTTGGCACCTGTTCACACTTGTGTTCTATTTGTTGATGCAGGTTTTTTGGGATTTATTTGCAGTATATATTGGAGGCATAGGCATCCTCCTTTTCTGACTGTGCTCTCCGCCCATCAGCCATAGAGTGGTTTTAATTAGTGCCAGATTGTATCTGCCCATATACAAGTGCATCTCAATAAATTAGAATATCATCAAAAAGTCAATTTATTTCAGTAATTCAATACCAAAAGGAGACGCATATATTATATAGAGTCATTACACACAGAGGGATCTATTCCTATACATTATATAGTCATTACACACAGAGAGATCTATTCCTATATATTATATAGAGTCATTACACACAGAGGGATCTATTCCTATATATTATATAGAGTCATTACACACAGAGGGATCTATTCCTATATATTATATAGAGTTATTACACACAGAGGGATCTATTTCTATATATTATATAGAGTCATTACACACAGAGGGATCTATTTCTATTTCCTGTCAGCTCCACGCAGCTAATGAAGGGAATAGCGCGATCAGCTGTATTCAGCGTTGGCTGCGAGTAACCTCAGTGACAGCTCAGCTGATCGCGCTATTCCCTTCATTAGCTGCGTGGAGCTGACAGGAGCGGCGGTGTCTTCTGCAGCTCCGGTCACCTTCATGCAGCACAGTTGGAAGCGACGCTGGACCATCCTGGATTACGCCGGACATGGAGGGCTTTTTTGGGCTTATAAAATTGGTGAACAAGGCAATTTGTTAGTGTTTTTTTTTCTAATAAAGGATTGCTCGGGTGTGTGTGTTTATTTACTGTAATTTACAGATTAATCATGGAAGGTATCTCAGGGAGACGCCTGACATGATTAATCTAGGACTTATTGGCAGCTATGGGCTGCCAAAAACTCCTTATTACCCCGAATGCCAACGCACCAGGGCAAATCGGGAAGAGTCGGGTACAGCCCCAGAACTGTCGCATATAATGTATGCGGCAATTCTGTGCGGCTGCTGACTGATATTGTTAGGCTGGGGGGCTCCCCATAATGTGGGGCTCCCCATCCTGAGAATACCAGCCTTCAGCCGTATGGCTTTATCTGGCTGGTATTAAAATTGGGGGGGACCGCACGCCGTTTTTTTTTAAATTATTTATTTATTTATTTTACTGCACAGTATAGACACGCCCACCAGCTGCTGTGATTGGGTGCAGTGACACAGCTGTCACTCAGTGTGGGGGGCGTGTCTGACTGCAACCAATCAAAGGCGCCTGTGGGCGGGGAAAGCAGGGAATACGAGATTGATTAATGAGCGGCCGGCTTTTTCAAAATAGTTAAAGCCGCCGGAGTTTTAATAACAGCTGAGCAGCGCCGCACCAGAGATCGGGGATCGGTGAGTATGAGAGAGGGCTGCTCACTTCAGTCACTCGGGGGATTAGCGGTCACCGGTGAATCCTGCACAGGTGACCGCTAATCAGGACGCGACACAGACAGAGCCGCGGCATGACAATGAAGTCGGGTGAAGTTCACCCGAGTTCATTCTCATCGTGCAACTCTGTCTGCTGTCAGCCGACATCTATAAACGACATTGTGCATCACAAACACGGACATTCCACGTACACATACACGTTCATGCCACACACACACACGGTCATTCCACACGCACACACGGACAGCATACGCCATCAACACGGATGTCATACGTACCGGAGAAACGCCCCTAAAAAACGGAACACGGACCAGAAAAACGGACCGTAAGACACGTACGTTTTTTTTTTGCGGAAGTGTGTTTTAGGCCTTATATAGAGTCATTACACACAGAGGGATCTATTCCTATATATTATATAGAGTCATTACACACAGAGGGATCTATTCCTATATATTATATAGAGTCATTACACACAGAGGGATCTATTTCTATATATTATATAGAGTAATTACACACAGAGGGATCTATTCCTATATATTATATAGAGTCATTACACACAGAGTAATCTATTTCTATATATTATATAGTCATTACACACAGAGTAATCTATTTCTATATATTATATAGTCATTACACACAGAGTGATCTATTCCTATATATTATATAGAGTCATTACACACAGAGGGATCTATTCCTGTATATTATATAGAGTCATTACACACAGAGTGATCTATTTCAAGTGTTTATTTCTGTTAATGTTGATGATTATAGTTTATTGAGATGCACCTATATTTGTAGACTTTTAGTGCAGAAGAGGCATGACACTAGGATAGGGTCCCATCAAAGAAAGGGCTCCTTGCCGTGGTTGATGGGCTCACAAGAATTAGCCAATTTTTGCGCAAAGAACTTATATAGCATTAATGCAGTTTGAATTTAATTATTCTATGTTTGCAGGTGTCGTAATGCTTACAGAGTGCTGCAGTATCCTTTTCTTTTTGTTTTGTATAGTTATAGCAGTTTGCACCTGTTCACACTTGCTGTGTTTTATTTGGAAATGCAGTTTTTTCAATATATGTTGGAGTTATAGACAGGCTCCTTTTCTAACTGTGGTCTCTGCACATCAGCCACTATCTATCTATCTATCTATCTATCTATCTATCTATCTCTATCTATTTTTCTGCCTGTCTCTCTACACAAGCATTGAATATATTAATTCATGACCACATTACTTCTATAAAGACTATACATATAAAATGCAAGGACTTAGTGCGGAAATTGCTCAATTTGTGTGTGTCACCAGCCACGACAAGGCGTACATTTCTTTGATAGAGCTTTAATCAGATATACCTCTCCTGGGCCAAATTGTACACATTGCAAATAGCAGGTGGAATCCAGCATAAATTAAAGCAGCTCGCTTTTTCTTTCTTTCTTTCTTTCTTTCGTTCTTTCTTTCTTTCTTTCTTTCTTCCTTTCTTTCGTTCTTTCTTTCCTCATACTCAGACTTTCTTTTCTTTCTTTCTTTATTTTCTCTTTCTTTCTTTCTTTCTTTCTTTCTTTTTCTTTCCTCACACTTAGACTTTTTTTCTTTTTTTCTTTCTTTTTTTTTCATTTCTTTCCTCATACTCAGACTTTCTTTTCTTTCTTTCTTTCTTTCTTTCTTTCTTTCTTTCTTTCTTTCTTTCTTTCTTTCTTTCCTCATACTCACTTTCTTTTCTTTCTTTCACTCCTCATACTTAGACTTTCTTTTCTTTTTTTCTTTCTTTCTTTCCTCATAGTCAAACTTTCTTTTCTTTCTTTCTTTCTCTTTCTTTCTTTCTTTCTTTCTTTCCTCATACTCAGACTTTCTTTCTTTCTTTTCCTCTTTCTTTCTTTCTTTCTTTCTTTTTCTTTCCTCATACTTAGACTTTTTTTTCTTTTTTTCTTTCTTTTTTTTTCCTTTCTTTCCTCATACTCAGACTTTCTTTTCTTTCTTTCTTTCTTTTTTCTTTCTTTCTTTCCTTCTTTCTCTCTTTCTTTCTCTCTTTCTTTCTTTCCTTCCTCAAACTCAGACTTCCTCTTTCTTTCTTTCCTTTCTTTCCTCATGCTCAGACTTTCTTTTCTTTCTTTCTCTTTCTTTCTTTCTTTCTTTCTTTCTTTTCTTCTTTCTCTCTTTCTTTCTCTCTTTCTTTCTTTCTTTCTTTTCTTCTTTCTCTCTTTCTTTCTCTCTTTCTTTCTCTCTTTCTTTCTTTCTTTCTTTCCTTCTTTCTCTCTTTCTTTCTCTCTTTCTTTCTTTCCTTCCTCAAACTCAGACTTCCTCTTTCTTTCTTTCCTTTCTTTCCTCTCTCTCTTTTTCTGGCTTTGTCTTCCCTCATACATATGCTCCTATTTTGACAGAAAAGCTTCCAAATCAATTAAATATATATATATACAGTAATTACAGAAATATACAGCTGAGTTAATAAGTGTATGAATGACCAGAATCAGAGATATTTAGGAGACTTAATTTTTTTCTCTTTTACACCATTCTCCGTGGGAAACTGTTGTCATCCCGTGTCATGTTAAGAAAGGTACAAGAGGATTGAAAAGTTTCACCCCTGAGGGCACTGGCTAAAACGATTGCATCTGCTTCATTGAATATGTATGAAGGCTTTAAAGGGACAGCGCTTTTAAAACCGGAGCTGTAAATAATCCATAAGCTAAAGTTAAAAGAAGAGCAGAAAAAATTACAGATGAAGTCCGTCTCACTTAGCTCATTATATTGATTACGATGCACTCAGCAAATACTGTAATTTTAGGATGAGCACTTAGATGTTCCCATACGGAAGCCGCTTCTGCTAACCTCGACTAAATGGAAAACGATCTAATGGTTAAAAGGGGTCATTGAGGTTTAATTGAACTGAGCTGTTTTGATTGAAAAGAAAGCCATAGTTAATCGAAAATAAGCCCTATCATGAAAAGTGATACCTGTGTCCAATTTCAAAGGCCGGGCAATGTCTACACTTAGTAGCGATGGACGGGAAAGGTAGACAAAGCATTTAATATAAGAAAATTCAATTGAAATGCCTGAGTTACGTCTGGACATGCGGCTCGTGTTTTAGATAGGCAAACATGAAAGCTAACAATAAACATTGAGAAAGAGAAACAATACCGGTAAAAATGGGAAATTCATCGTGACACCGAAACTTAGCTATGGCCAAGAAAAAGTCCTTATTTTGACTAAATAGGTTGAGTTACAGTTTTATATTTTTGTACTAATTGTTTTAAGATTCAATAAAAGATATTCATTTAGAAATAGTTTTCCGGTCTTCGGTAACTCTGCAGTCATTCTAAGTGGCTATAGAATGATGAATCCTAACAGCGTGCTCAATATGCACACTGTCAGGATCTCCCTCTGTTGCTCAGACAGAGCGGGCAGTATATATATATATATGCCAATATGTGATTTGCAGGTGTTGACTGGATTCTCATCCGCTTTTCTCGTAAGAACATTGAAAGAAGAAGAAGAAAGTATGCACATTGCAAATTCAGGCTGAAGGCAGCAAAACCAAGAAGGAACACCAAGGAGTAAAAAATCACGAATGAAATAACCCAGAATGTGTGTTAAATCTTGGATTCCACAAACAACTCTCTTTAAATGGATGACAAATTTACACCCTCTAGGGTCTAGGCATTCTCTCCAGGAGCTTCATATGGTACTCATCTAGAATGGCTTCCAATGAACAGGTATGTCTCATTAAGGGTTCTTTTGTAAAAATGACTGGCCTTTAGAAATTGTCAATATCCGTAAGGTAGGTTTTATACAAAAGCAATGTTGGTACACAGGCCAATTCAGTGCTGAGCCCTATTCCACAATTGTTCTAAACCAGAACGTGGCAAGAGCAATTCCACAATTGTATTAGAAGAAGAATTATAGTCCATCGTTGCTTTAAGATATAAATATCAGTCAGGGTGGATCCTTATTAGGTGCACCTTGTCACGGTGGGATGGATTTTATGCTCTCTTGATCAAAATAGTGTCAACTATGTACCTGTCATGCATGGTCTAAGTGATGTCGACACACAGTGCAACACAGAGGTTACTACAATGGGATGGAAAGAGGTAAGAAGGTCCTCATGGTAGGGAAAAAGTAAACGGGTCACACCTGACACTAACCTGTGTCTGCACCCTAAGTTCCAAAAGTCTCTAAGTGGATCCTTCCCTACGCTGCCGTCACATGCCTAGTTCCTTACTGCCCCAATACCAATACCTGTGAGTGCATTTGTGCCGCCCTGGCAAAATCAGGGTGGCACAGAGGACTGCATCCACCAAAAGGGTGCAGGACACACTCCTCCTTGGTAAATCCACCTGATCCCACACTGGTATAATCAAACAGCCACCACCCCTAGAACAGTAGGGACGCCCACTCAGGGGTTATGAAGTGTCTGGGGAGGAAACAAGTAGTTGGAGGAGGGAGGCAGAGCAGAGCAGACAGGGGTTGGAGCTCCTGGGTTGTTATGGAAGTGTGAAGTGCAAGCCAAGTTCTGGGAGCTGAAGTGAGGAGTAAGCTCAGGGAACTGAAGTGAAGAGTGGAAGTGAGCTCCGGGACTGCTGGAACAAGTTGAGCTGTAAGAAGGAACCCGAAGTGAACCGGGGCAGGGTAGTGGCCCGCTGGTATCGTAAGCGGGAATCCGGACTAGTGCAGGGAAGTAGACTTCCCCCGTTCCAAGCAGAGGAGTTAAAGTGACTTTCAACTGTAGTGCAGAAGAGAGGGCCCTGCTCCATTGTACCATGTGTGGGATCCGAGCACCACCCAACAAAGGCCCACGGACACCAGCAATTTCTGGTTTACCTCATGGACTTGTATGAAATTACTAAATTGTAAGTACACCATTGACCCCCGGTCCAACCCGGCACGCCACCTCCAGCAGCTATCACTCCCGTGTTCAGACCGCGGGCCCCGGGACTACACCTCCCCTACCCATGGAGGGGATCACATCTTGCTGCTCCGCTTCATCAGCCCCGGACGCCCCATCACCAGGCAGCGGCGGTGTCACCATAACTCACCGCAACCTACGGGTGGCGTCACCGACACAACACATCCCCTGTAAATACCCCCTTTCCGACGGTTGTGAGGATGGATTGCCGTGCGAGCCCGGGTCCGGTCACCACTCGAGCCGCAGCAGCGAACCCGAATCCAAGCAGGCCCAGAGAAGCGGAAGTGGCCCCCACCCGCAACACATTTGATGTCACCACTAGAATAAACCAACACAGGAGATGGGAGACAAGCAAGGGAACATCGACAAAAGATTTTAACAATCAGTAAGGTAGCAGACAAACATCAGGACTTTACACAACATGGCTCCAGCAACTGTCAAATACGTCCTCTCTGCACGGTGTTCAGTTCAGAGTGATTTCTCTATAACTGGCATCATGTGATGGAACATGTGACTATTTAAAGGAAGTGGGAGTGGTCCCAAACCGGCTGCATCTGAGATTGGACTAGCTAGCAACTACCAGCAAGGAAAATTACATAAGCCCTTGATGCACCAACAGAAAGCAAATGCATTTAAAATACAGAGTTTCACGGGACAATGTGAGACTCAGATCCCAGAGCTGTCACAGGTCTCACAAGGATGGAAGACACTTGTGACAATACCATATGTTTAACTGTCATCTCTTAATTGTTGAAAAACTCAGTAAAAAGATGTTTAAAAGAAAATCACTGTGGTTTTGCGTAAAATGAATCTTAAAAGAAATTGGCAGTGGTTTTTTTCCCATAGCACAAACTTTTAAAAATAAAAAATAGTTGTCTTGTAATCTTCACACTGACCACTAGGGCTATTTTAGACTTTAACTTCATGTTGTTTATGGAAATTCACATGTAGCTTAGCCACAAAGAACAGAGTCCCACCCTGTCTTTTGTTTTGAAGAATGTAATGAATGTGTGCAAGGGTCATTGAAAATAGAGGGGGAGCAGGGTCAGGTGTGAAATCACCTATTGTGACTGGTGGATCCTGTGTCATCCACTGAGCATAGAGGTTATCAGTCCTTGTACAGGAGGGGGAGGAGGTGAGCTGTGTTATCACCTAATGTGGTTTGGTTGATTTTCTGTTATCTACTGTATATAGCGGTGTTATCAGTCATTATACAGGAGTAGGTGAGCTGTGACATCACCTATTGTGATTGGTGGATATTGTGCTATCTACTGTATATACAGATGTTATCAGTCATTGCACAGGAGGGGAAAGAGGTGAGCTGTAATATCCACTATTGCGATTGGGGGATCCTCTGTTATCTACTGTATATAGAGGTGTTATCAGTCATTGTAGAGGAAGAGGAGGGGAGCTGTGACATCATCTATTGTGATTGCTAGATTACTTGTTACTTACTGTATACAGAAGTGTTATCAGTCATTGTACAGAAAGGGGAAGAGGTGAACTGGGGCATCCCCTATTTTGATTGGTGGATCCCGTGTTATCTACTGTATATAGAGGATTTATTAGTTACTGTATTATACAGGAGGGGGAGTAGATGAGCTGTGACGTCACCTATTGTGATTGGTGGATTCTGTGTTGTCCTCTGTTTCTATAGAGGTGTTATCAGTCACTGAACAGGAGGAGGAGGTGAGCTGTGAAATCATCTATTGTGATTGGTGGATATTGTGTTGTTCCCTGTGAATACAGATGTTACTGCTGTATAATCTCTTTAAAAGGACATGAAGAATAGCTCCAATGGTCAGTGTGAAAATTGCAATATGTATTTTTTAAAGAAAGATTGTGATATATATATATATATATATATATCTATATATATAAATATATATATATCTATATATATATATATATATCTATATATATCTATATATATAATTGCCTTATTCTGTCTGTCTGTCTGTCTGTCTATCTGTCTGTCTGTCTATCTGTCTGTCTGTCTGTCTTGCTCCAAAATTGTGTCCTTACGGTGACACAAAGCGGATTGGCCGCTGGCCTCGCCATGGCCCCGCCCCCCCGCACGGATTGGTCGCTCGCCCTGGCTCCCCCCCCACACGGATTGGCCGGCCGCTCGCACAGGCTCTGCCCCCCACACGGATTGGCCTCTCGCCCCGGCACCCTGCACGTATTGGCAACTCGGCCATGCCCCGCCCCCCTCACGCAATGCACGCTCACTCTGGCCCCGCCCCCCGCACGCATCCCCCAAACTGACACGGAGACACGACTCCCAGGTGAGTACTGTACCCCCGGGAGCCCACACCAGCATACGCCGCCAACCCAGCCGACACAAACCCTCGCATTGCTGGGGTTTGCCGCCGTATGCTGGTGTGGGCTCCCGTGCGAGTGGGGGACGGGATGCGCTGGTAACCATGGTAGCATAGTTACCAGCGCATCAAGGTCCTGCAGCGGCGGAACATCCACACGCACGCACATAACAGCACACACACACACACACATACACACACACACACACACACACACATCAGATCACACTCACTCTCACACACACCTCACACACACATCAGATCGCATCCACACACTCACAGCATCCGGAGATATCGCTTGCTTCTCGGCGGCGATACTGTGCTGTGAGCTTCCAGGACCTGCCGGAGGATCACATGGCCAGAAGGATGTGGTATCTCCGGATGTTGGGAGTGAGCGCGTATGTGCAATATCGTCAATGTGTGTGTGTGTGTGTGTGAGTGTATGCGATCGGGTGTGTGTGAGTGTATGCGATCGGGTGTGTGTGAGTGTATGCGATCGGGTGTGTGTGAGTGTATGCGATCGGGTGTGTGTGAGTGTATGCGATCGGGTGTGTGTGAGTGTATGCGATCGGGTGGGTGTGAGTGTATGCGATCAGGTGGGTGTGTGTGTGTGTGTGAGTATGCGATCGGATCTGTGAGTGTTGGCAGAGGAGCACGGCGTGCTGGAGGAGGCTGGGAGGAGAGAGGCTGATCCTGGGGAAGGCTGGGAGGGGGAGGCTGATGTTGGGGGAGGCTGGGAGGGTGTAGGCTGATGCTGGGGGAGGCTGATGCTGGGGGAGGCTGGGAGGAGAGAGGCTGATGCTGGGGGAGGCTGATGCTGGGGGTGGCTGGGATGAGAGAGGCTGATGCTGGGGGAGGCTGATGCTGGGGGAGAGGCTGATGCTGGGGGAGGCTGGAAGGAGAGAGGCTGATGCTGGGGGAGGCTCATGCTGGGGGTGGCTGGGATGAGAGAGGCTGATGCTGGGGGAGGCTGATGCTGGGGGAGGCTGTAAGGAGAGAGGCTGATGCTGGGGGAGGCTGGGAGGGGGAGGCTGATGCTGGGGGAGGCTAGGAGGAGAGAGGCTGATGCTGGGGGAGGCTGATGCTGAGAGAGGCTGGGAGGTGGAGGCTGATTCTGGGGAAGGCTGGGAAGAGGGAGGCTGGGAGGAGAGAGGCTGATCCTGGGGAAGGCTGGGAGGAGGGAGGCTGGGAGGAGAGAGGCTGATGCTGGGGGAGGCTGATGCTAGGGGAGGCTGGAAGGAGAGAGGCTGATGCTGGGGGAGGCTGATGCTGGGGGAGGTTGGGAGGAGAGAGGCTGATGCTGGGGGAGGCTGGGAGGAGGGAGGCTGGGAGGGGGGAGGCTGAGAGAAGAGAGGCTGATGCTGGGGGAGGCTGAGGCTGGGAGGAGAGAGGCTGATGCTGGGAGGAGAGAGGCTGATGCTGGGAGGAGAGAGGCTGATGCTGGGGGCAGAGAGGCTGATGCTGGTGCAGCATGGGGGATGGAGCACGATGGGGAGTGCACAGCATGGGGGATGGAGCACGTTTGGGAATGCGCAGCATGGCGGATGGAGCACGTTTGGGACTGCGCAGCATGGCGGATGGACCACGTTTGGGAGTGCGCAGCATGGCGGATGGAGCATGTTTGGGAGTGCGCAGCATGGTGGATGGAGCACGTTTGGGAGTGCGCAGCATGGCGGATGGAGCACATGTGGGAGTGCGCAGCATGGCGGATGGACCACGTTTGGGAGTGCGCAGCATGGCGGATGGAGCACATTTGGGAGTGCGCAGCATGGCGGATGGAGCACGTTTGGGAATGCGCAGCATGGCGGATGGAGCACGTTTGGGAGTGCGCAGCATGGCGGATGGACCACGTTTGGGAGTGCGCAGCATGGCGGATGGAGCACGTTTGGGAGTGCGCAGCATGGCGGATGGAGCACGTTTGGGAGTGCGCAGCATGGGGGATGGAGCACGATGGGAGGTGCACACCTCCCCCCAACACACACACACACACAACACACCACACACACACTGGGAACCACAAACACCGCCCTACACAGACACCCACACACACAGACAACGCTGCACACACACAACACCCAACACACAAACACCGCGGCATACATAAATATACGCACATACCACGCAACACACACACATTGCACAAAACATACCTCCCCCCAAAACACACCACACCCACAGAAACCGCGCAATACACACACACACAACGCTACAGACACACAGCGCTCCACAAACACCGCAACACACATACAACACCGCTCTCACTCCCCGCCACACCCAGACAACACCCAGAACATGTACAGCGCCCTACACAAACACTTGGTAACTACACACAACATCTATATACATATAACAAAAATCATACATTAACTACACAATACGTAAATTCTAGAATACCATCGTAGAATCGGGCCACCTTCTAGTATGTATATAATTGCCTTATTCTGTCTGTCTGTCTGTCTGTCTTGCTCCAAAATTGTGTCCTTACGGTGACACAAAGCTGATTGGCCGCTGGGCTCGCCATGGCCCCGCCCCCCCGCCGGATTGGCCGCTCGCCCACGCTCCGCCCTTACACGGATTGGCCGGCCGCTCGCCCAGGCTCCGCCCCCCACACGGATTGGCCTCTCGCCCCGGCACCCTGCAGGCATTGGCAACTCGGCCACGCCCCGCCCCCCTCACGCAATGCACGCTCGCTCTGGCCCCGCCCCCCGCACGCATTCCCCGAACCGACCGACACGGAGACACGACTCCCAGGTGAGTACTGTACCCCCGGGAGCCCACATCAGCGTACGCCGCAAACCCAGCCGACACATACCCTCGCATTGCTGGGGCTGGCTGGCGTATGCTGGTGTGGGCTCCCGTGCGAGCGGGGGACGAGATACGCTGGTAACCATGGTAGCATAGTTACCAGCGCAATAAGGTCCTGCAGCGGCGGAACATACACACACGCACACACATAACAATACACACACACACACACACATCAGATCACTCTCACACACACATCACACACACACATCATCCTGGGATATCGCATACATCACATATACATACATCGCATACATCGATATACATCACATCCACACACTCACAACATCCTGGGATATCGCTTGCTTCTCGGCGGCGATACTGTGCTGTGAGCTTCCAGGACTTGCCGGAGGATCACATGGCCAGAAGCATGTGGTATCTCCGGATGTTGTGAGTGTGAGCGCGTATGTGTAATATCGCCAATGTGTGTGTGCGTGAGTGTATGCGATCGTGTGTGTGAGTGTATGCGATCGTGTGTATGTGAGTGTATGCGATCGGGTGTGTGTGAGTGTATGCGATCAGGTGTGTGTGAGTGTATGCGATCGGGTGTGTGTGAGTGTATGCGATCGGGTGTGTGTGAGTGTATGCGATCGGGTGTGTGTGAGTGTATGCGATCGGGTGTGTGTGTGTGTGAGTGTATGCGATCGGATCTGTGAGTGTCGGCAGAGGTGCACGGCGTGCTGGAGGAGGCTAGGAGGAGAGAGGCTGATCCTGGGGAAGGCTGGGAGGGGGAGGGGGGAGGCTGAGAGAAGAGAGGCTGATGCTGGGGGAGGCTGAGGCTGGGGTAGGCTAGGCTGATCCTGGGGAAGGCTGGGAGGGGGAGGCTGGGAGGGGGGAGGCTGAGAGAAGAGAGGCTGGGGGAGGCTGAGGCTGGGGTAGGCTGGAAGGAGAGAGGCTGATGCTGGGGACAGAAAAGGCTGATGCTGGGAGGAGAGAGGCTGATGCTGGGAGGAGAGAGGCTGATGCTGGGAGGAGAGAGGCTGATGCTGCGGGCAGAGAGGCTGATGCTGGTGCAGCATGGGGGATGGAGCACGATGGGGGGTGCGCAGCATGGGGGATGGAGCACGATGGGGGGTGCGCAGCATGGGGGATGGAGCACGATGGGGGGTGCGCAGCATGGGGGATGGAGCACGATGGGGAGTGCGCAGCATGGGGGATGGAGCACATTTGGGAGTGTGCAGCATGGGGGATGGAGCACGTTTGGGAGTGCGCAGCATGGCGGATGGACCACGTTTGGGAGTGCGCAGCATGGCGTATGGAGCACGTTTGGGAGTGCGCAGCATGGCGGATGGACCACGTTTGGGAGTGCGCAGCATGGCGGATGGACCACGTTTGGGAGTGCGCAGCATTGCAGATGGAGCACGTTTGGGAGTGCGCAGCATGGCGGATGGACCACGTTTGGGAGTGCGCAGCATGGCGGATGGAGCACGTTTGGGAGTGCACAACATGGCGGATGGAGCACGTTTAGGAGTGCGCAGCATGGCGGATGGAGCACGTTTGGGAGTGCGCAGCATGGCGGATGCAGCACGTTTGGAAGTGCGCAGCATGGCTGTTGGACCATGTTTGGAAGTGCGCAGCATGGGGGACGCAGCACGTTTGGGAGTGCGCAGTATGGCAGATGGAGCACGTTTGGGAGTGCGCAGCATGGCGGATGGAGCACGATGGGGGGTGCGCAGCATGGCGGATGGAGCACGTTTGGGAGTGCGCAGCATGGGAGATGGAGCACGATGGGGAATGCGCAGCATAGGGGATGGAGCATGATGGGGAGTGCGCAGCATGGGGGATGGAGCACGATGGGGGGTGCACAGCATGGGGGATGGAGCACGATGGAAGGTGCACACCTCCCCCCAACACACACACACACACACGCACTGCACAACACACCACACACACTCACTGGGAACCACAAACACCGCCCTACACAGACACCCACACACACAGACAACGCCGCACACACACAACACCCAACACACAAACACCGCGGCATACATAAATATACGCACATACCGCACAACACACACATTGCACAAAACATACCTCCCCTCAAAACACACACACGCACCCCACACCCACACAAACCGCGCAACACACACACAACGCTCCACAAACAACGCAACACACGCAACACACATACAACACCGCTCTCACCCCCCGCCACACCCAGACAACACCCAGAACATGTACAGCGCCCTACACAAACACTTGATAACTACACACAACAACATCTATATATATAACAAAAATCATACATGAACTACACAATACGTAAATTCTAGAATACCCGATGCGTAGAATCGGGCCACCTTCTAGTATATATATATATATATATATACTGTATATATGTATATATATATATATATATATATATATATATATATATATATATATACACTGTATATATATGTGTATATATATATACTGTATATATATATATATATATATATATATAAATAAAATAAATTTTAATAAGCATATAAAGCAAAAATGTAACAAACAATAGGCCATTTTATGACGATAGGGTCAATTCTTGGGTTCAGAAAATGGAATTTAAAGGGTGGTGTGAAAACAGTAACAGATCAGTCTGGATGTGCAGTGTATGAATATATGAATATAGGAATTTCTACAATTAATCAGTTCTCGCCCGGAGAGGATATTTTGTCAGCAGAGTGTGTAAAGGCTACTTTACACACTGCGATATCGGTCCCGATATCGCTAGTGTGCGTACCCGCCCCCATCTGTTGCGCGACATGGGCATATCGCTGCCCGTGCCGCACAACATCGCCCAGAGCCGTCACACATACTTACCTGTCCGGCGACGTCGCTGTGACCGGCAAACCGCCTCCTTTCTAAGGGGGCGGTCCGTGCGGCGTCACAGCGACGTCACTGAACCGCCGCCCAATCGCAGCGGAGGGGCGGAGATGAGCGGGACGTAACATCCCGCCCACCTCCTTCCTTCCGCATAGCGGCCGGGAGGCAGGTAGGGAGACGTTCCTCGCTCCTGCGGCGTCACACGCAGCGATGTGTGATGCCGCAGGAACGAGGAACAACCTCGTTACTGCTGAAGTAACGATTTTTGGGAATTAGGACCCGTGTAGCCGATTAGCGATAAATCACGCTTTTGCGACGATTTTACATCGCTGAACGCTGTTACACAAAGCTATATCGCTAACGATTGCGGAAGTGCGTCACCAAAACCGTGACCCCAACGACAAAATTCGGGCGATATCGCAGTGTGTAAAGCCCGCTTAACAATCTAACTTGCCTTATGTTACAGAGTATAGTCTATGTCATTCTTAGACACGTTCACGACCCAACTTTAAATATTTGTCACCCCTGGATACAATGTGTATAAAGCAAATACTTGGCGCTCGGCCGTTGCTATGAATGTGCTGAAGGCGGCTACACTTGACTCTCATTCCAAGTGCTGTAACAAAGCTGTGCTATGTGCTATTATCATCTCTGTGCTGGACCTGGGTCAGTTTAATTAGAGGGCTATTAATGGCAGACACTACCTAACCGTTAGCGGCTCGCAGTGCCTGGCTGGGGCTGGGTGTTAGCCAGTGTGTAATGCCTGCAATTACATACATGTCACTCTATCCGTGTGAGTCAAGGGCTGAAATTAGACTGAAAACTCTGCAAAAGATGTTTCATGCCATTAATATTACATCATTACATCGGGGGGGGGGGGGCCATACATGGCAGCTATAGACCATCACTTGTCCTCACGAATTCTTCAATAGTCCTCACGGATTCTTCACTTGTCCTTGTTCACCATACCTTACTTTTAACCCCTTTATGACTTTGGACATACCTATACATCCAAGGTCACATGTGTCCCTTTAATGCAAGCTTATGTTGAGAGCCTGCATTATTCCTCGCACATGTCTGCTGATCTGATCAGCGGACATGTGCTGCTAACAGGTGGAGGTGGATCTCCTGTTGGGCCTGTTTCACACGTCAGTGAAAAACACAAACGTTTTTCACTGACGTGTTAAAAACACATATGTCCCTCTGTGTGCTGTGATTTACGGCACACGTGTGTTCTACATGTGCTATCCGTGATCAGTGATCCGTGATAGCACATGGAGATAAACTCACCTGTCCACGCTCCTGCTGTCCATGGTGCTGACCTCTCCCAGATATTGTCTCTGGCTGCCGCTGTGTCCCCTCTGCAGCTCCTTCCGGGTCAGCTGTGCAGTGCATAACTGCATATGCATGAGAATAATTAGCCGGCCTGGAAGCAGCAGAGAGCAGCGGCTGGAGACAGCATCGCTGGAGACAGGGGAGTTTAAAAAGCTTTTTATTTTCAATGTATGTGTTTTTCTGGCACGTGTTGCTTGGATAACACCATAATATTGTCCATGGGACATCAGTGATGCCAGAAAAAATGGATATGTCTACGTGTGGAAATCATCATAACTGCATATGCATGAGAATAATTAGCCGGCCTGGAAGCAGCAGAGAGCAGCACTGGAGACAGCATCGCTGGAGACGGGTGAGTTTAAAAAGCTTTTCATTTTCAATGTATGTGTTTTGCTGGTACGTGTTTCTTGGATAACACCATAGTTTGGTCCATGGGACATCAGTGATGCCAGAAAAGAATGGACATGTCTACGTGTGGAAATCCCTGACACGTGTGTACGCTGCACGGAGACACGGTCAATGAGAAATCACTGATGTGTGCGCAGACCCATTGATTTTAATGGATCTGCATATGTCCGTGATTCTGGTGTGTAGAAAATCTGCCACATACCTACCAGAATCACTGACGTGTGAAAGAAGCCTTAGAAAAAAGGCAAGGTCCAACACTAAAATTTTCCATAAAAAAATTCTGTCTTCTTTATTGAGAAATCACATACATCATAAAATGAAATATGTCTCATGATGTGGACCTAATAAGGCCCCCACCTTACGCGTGTATCGGAGATGACTTCTTATTCATAGCCTATGAATAAGGTAAGGAGTCATCTTCGGAATGTGTAAGGCAGGGGCCTTATTTGGGCCACATCTTCCTTTTTTTCTATTTGATTTGTGGTAGCCAGCCATGTCTACACACCTGTGGGTCTGAGAATTAATGGTGAGCTTTCTCCCCACCCCTGTTTCCTTTGGATATCCTGATAACTAGTCAGATTGCACTGGCAAACTCTGACAGTGCGATCTAAGACACTCCAGAGGGGATTGTGCCATTCCCGGCCGCCATAAGCGGCCTCATGACGCGATCACAGGGTGCCGATGGGTTGTCATGACACTCGGGGGTCACCTAAAAGTTCAAATCACCCCCCTTTTGCCCCATTGAAAATTAATCAATAAAAATATACACATATTTGCTATCACTGATTTCAGAAATGCCCGATCTATCAAAATATAAAATCAATTAATCTAATTGGTAAAGGGTGTTATGACGAAAAACATTCAAAACGCCAGAATTATGTTTTTTGGGTCATCGCAACATTGAAATAAAATGCAATAACAGGCAATCAAAACATCACATCTACCCCAAAATGGTATAGGTAAAAATGGCAGCTCAAGACGCAAAAAAAGAAGCCATCACTGAGTCCCAGATCCCAAAAAATTAGAACGGTACGGGTCTCAGAATATGGTGATAAAAGCACAAATTTTTATTTCTTTTACAATTTTTTTTTACCATTTGGAAATAAGTAAAATGATACGTTTGGTATCTAGAAATTTGTAATATGATTCCCCAGGTCAGGTTTACCATTTAATGAATATGGTAAATAAAAAACCTCCAAAACAATCAAGCAATTGCACTTTTTTTGCAATTTTACCACACTTTTTTTTTCCAGTTTTCCAGTATAATATGTAGCAGAATAAAAGATGTCATTCATAATTACAACTCGTCCTACAATCAACAAACCTTCATATGGCTATATTGCTGGAAAATAAAAAGTTATGGTTCTTGGAAGAGGGGAAGAAAAAAAACAAAAATGGAAACTCTCTGCGTGGGGAAGGGGATAAGTTGCCCTATTAAGGGTAATGCTCATAACACCGCTTGTGATGCTCCAATGTTTCTTTAGGCTTTAACGGGGGAATTTCTAAAATATCTTAACCAGGTGATTTTTCATTTTCTTCCTCCTCATCTTCTAAAATCCGTAAGGGGTACTTTGCACGTTGCGACATTGCTACTGCGATATCGCCGGTCAAATCGAAAGTGACGCACATCCGTCGCCGGTAACGACGTCGCAACGTGTAAAGCCTAGATGCACCGATAAACGATCGCAAAAGCGTTGTAAATCGGTGGTCTGTGTAGCATCGGACATTTTCATAATTTCGCTGCAGTGACAGGTACGATGTTGTTCCTCATTCTTGCGGCAGCATACATCGCTGTGTATGAAACCGCAGGAGCGAGGAACTTCTCCTTACCTACCTCCACCGGCTATGCGTAAGGAAGAAGGTGGGCGGGATGTTTATGTCCCGCTCATCTCCACCCCTCCGCTTCTATTGGCCGCCTGCCATGTGACGTCGCTATGACGCCGCACGACCCGTCCCCTTAGGAAGCAGGCGGGTCGCCGGCCAGAGCAACGTCGCAGGGCAGGTTAGTGCATGTGAAGCTGCCGTAGCGATAATGTTTGCTACGGCAGCTATCACAAGATATCGCATGTGCAACGGGGGCGGGGACTATCGCGCTCGGCATCGCTATCATCGGCTAGCGATGTCGTAGCGTGCAAAGCACCCCTAAGGGTATACTCACAATCTTTCTCCACCATTTTTAGAGCCGGTTTGTTGAAAAAATGGTGGAAAAAACTTTAATAATACGATCAAAATAAGGTTCCCATTGGCTGTCAACGACACCAAGTCTCAAATTTATCAAGGATTTTCTTCTGGAAAATTGGTGTAAAAAACTTTTAGAAGTCAAATAGTTTTTTTTGCACAATACAAGGAAGTGCAAACGTTTTGCCAGATTTAGTTCCATCCAGCTCCGACAAAGTAGATAGAGGGAGCTGGGGCATGGCGATCCCCACTCATCAATTTTATGGCGAGCGGTGGCATACCTTCATGCTCACCTTATTCACCTCACACTGAACGCCACTCCTTCTTCAAGACCGGCATGGAAAACAACAGTCTTGATGAATTGGGGCCCA
The DNA here is from genome assembly GCF_048569485.1 of Anomaloglossus baeobatrachus. Taxonomy (NCBI): domain Eukaryota; kingdom Metazoa; phylum Chordata; class Amphibia; order Anura; family Aromobatidae; genus Anomaloglossus; species Anomaloglossus baeobatrachus. The sequence goes on from NC_134355.1 coordinate 47,795,066, forward strand.
AGGGCTTTTAAAAGTAAGAGAAACAGGCTTCTGGCATTTTTGCACTTTGGAGACGTTTCATACTTTACAATAGAAATCAATGTGAAAGCTAAATAGATACCCAGAAGACATCTCTGTGTTTTTTTTGAGTATTTTGTCGGCTTTTTTCTTTAGAAAATGCTAGCAATTTTATCATTGTTTGATGAATTTAAAAAAATGTCTGGATAATGCCAGTAAAAAGACGTCCGAAAATTCCAAAGATATCCAAAATCTTAGAATTTGACCTAAAAAAACCCATTAGTGGAAAACAAACATAAAAAAAAATTGCTCAAGAACTGACCAAAAATGCTAAAAAACCTCTTCAGGTTAATAAAACTTCAAAGAAAATGGGTGATTCCTGGAACATCTTCAAATGTGTCTGACCACTCTAAAAGACATCACAAAGCTGTAGGACGGCTCATTTTTGGGGACTGATAGCTTTTTTTTATTTTTGCATAGATGGAGCTGTATGAGGTTTTTTATTGTGTGCTGAGATTTTGTAATTGGTGTTACCATTTTGTGGTACATATGACAGGAATATAAAAAATATGCAAACGGTTAAGTAGTAACTAAATATTTAACTTTTTTAATATTTGAGTGCCCTTTTTTTATTACAAACGTATTGGTGGAGGTCTGGGTCCTGTGAACCCCAACGATTGCCCAAATCCCCCACATCTCCATGGAATCGGTAATACACACTTTGTGTACGCTCAGACAAGACCTGTGTTATCTGAGGGTCACAGGACTTAGACCCCGACTATTCTGCTTGAAAGTAAAAGGGTAACTCAAATTTACATGTGTATATACAGTACAGACCAAACGTTTGGACACACCTTCTCATCTCTAGAACAACTGTTAAGAGGAGACTTTGTGCAGCAGCCTTCATGGTAAAATAGCTGCTAGGAAACCACTGCTAAGGACAGGCAACAAGCAGAAGAGACTTGTTTGGGCTAAAGGACACAAGGAATGGACATTAGACCAGTGGAAATCTGTGCTTTGGTCTGAGGAGTCCAAATTTGAGATCTTTGGATCCAACCACCGTGTCTTTGTAGAAAAGGTGAACGGATGAACTCTACATGGCTGGTTCCCACCGTGAAGCATGGAGGAGGAGGTGTGATGGTGTGGGCAGGGCCGGATTAAGGTTGGTGGGGGCCCCATGGGCAGAAAATCTGGTGGGGGCCCCATAACGTTAACATTTTTAGCCATAACAGTAGAGCGCGAACCGTAGCATTTAGATATAAATCCAATGAACATTTATCTTATCCTGTTCTGCCACATTCAGATTTATAGCACTACAATACAGATACAGTCCAGGATCACTCACAGCCGTCACTTATACACAGAAAGTAGTGTTAGGTTATGTGCGCACGTTGCGTTTGTCTCTGCAGAAATTTCTGCAGCAATTTGAACAGCACACGTGCGCTTCAAATCGCTACAGAAAGAGTCCATAATGAAAAGCCAATTTCATGCGCTCTGAGTGCAGCCCCTCCCATAGACAGAGCAGGGGCTGCATCCAAAGCACATGAAAGAAGTGACATGTCACTTCTTAGAGCGCAGCGCTTCAGGCAGCAGCCGAATCGCTGCGCTCTAATACACCACGTGCACACGGCTCCTGCATAATCTTCATAGATTGTGCTGGGGACGCAGGACGCATGCAGTTACGCTGAGGTGCAGATCGCAGTGTAACTGCATGCAAATACGCAACGTGCGTACAGAACCTTACTCACATACTTTTTATTGATCCCAATGTTAAGGCAGCCAGGGCCGGCTCCAGGTTTTTGTGGCCTCCGGGTGAAAGAGTCTCAGTGGACCCCATCCACACACAGACACGCACATACACATATAGGCATACGTACATATACATATTTGAAGACAAATTCAGAAAAATACATATAAACAGACAAATATATGCACAGTCATATACACTGACATATATGCAGACACAGACGCATTAGGGCTCGTGCGCACGTTGCGTAATTCCATGCATTTACACTGCGTATAGCACTGCAGTGTAAATGCATGCGTCCTGCGTCCCCAGCACGATCTATGTAGATTGTGCATGATACGTGCGCACGTTGCTTTTATGAACGCAGCGATTTGGATGCTAAAATGTTGACCCAAATCTGTGAGTTCATAAAATGAGCATGTCAATTATTCTGTGCGCTATGGATGCAGCTCCCGCTCTGTCTATGGCGGGGGAAGCAGCCAGAGCGCATGTAATCGGCATTTTTTGTAAAGAAAAACTGCAGCCATTATGCAGTGTTTCTGCAGCGATTTGACGCGCACATGTGCTGTCAAATCGCTGCAGAATATTCAGCAGTTACGTGTGCATGAGCCTTTACAGGTATTAATATGGGGAAATCGCCAGCAGCCTCACTCACCTCTCCCGCTTGCTTCCGTCCAGCTCCTTTAGGACATGTGGCTGTGTTTCACGATGGCTGTCACTAACAGACATGACTGCACACTGACAGCACTGCTGCATATACATCACAGGAGGGGCAGGGGGCTACAATATATACATTACAGGAGGGGCAGGGGGCATAGACGTTACTGGAGTGGCAAACAGCTCTGGTGGTGTACTCATTACTGGGATAGGTGACATAGCGCTCTGGGGGACCCATATAGTTCTGGGGGGCTGCACAGACTGCTTCTTACACACACAGCTCTGACACACACACACACACACATACACAGCTCTGACACACACACACAGCTCTGACACACACAGCTCTGACACACACACACACACAGCTCTGACACACATACACAGCTCTGACACACACAGCTCTGACACACACACACACAGCTCTGACACACACAGCTCTGACACACACACACACAGCTCTGACACACAGCTCTGACACACACAGCTCTGACACACACAGCTCTGACACACACAGCTCTGACACACACACACAGCTCTGACACACACAGCTCTGACACACACACACACACAGCTCTGACACACACAGCTCTGACACACACACACACACACACAGCTCTGACACACACACACACAGCTCTGACACACACAATGCACCCACCCATCACCCCCCCCACACACACACACACGCACACAATGCACCCCCCTTTACCGCCTACACACACACACACACAATGCACCCCCCATCAGCCCCTACACACACACAATGCACCCCCTTTACCCCTACACACACACACAAAATGCACCCCCCATCACCCCCTACACACACACACAATGCACCCCCCTTTACCTCTACACACACACACACAATGCACCCCCCATCACCCCCTACACACACACAATGCACCCCCTTTACCCCTACACACACACACAAAATGCACCCCCCATCACCCCCTACACACACACACAATGCACCCCCCTTTACCTCTACACACACACACACAATGCACCCCCCATCACCCCTACACAGACACACACACAAACACACACACACACACACACAATGCATCCCCCCCTACACACACACACACACAATGCACCCCCCATCACCCCCTACACACACAATGCACCTATCACCCCCTACAAACACACACACACACACAATGCACCCCCCTTTACCTCTACACACACACACACACACAATGCACCCCCCATCACCCCCTACACACACACAATGCACCCCCTTTACCCCTACACACACACACAAAATGCACCCCCCATCACCCCCTACACACACACACAATGCACCCCCCTTTACCTCTACACACACACACACAATGCACCCCCCATCACCCCCTACACAGACACACACACAAACACACACACACACACACAATGCATCCCCCCCTACACACACACACACAATGCACCCCCCATCACCCCCTACACACACAATGCACCTATCACCCCCTACAAACACACACACACACACACACAATGCACCCCCCATCACCCCCTACACACACACACACACACAAATACAATGCACCCCCCATAACTCCCCCCACACAAAACACACATACAATGCACCCACCCATCACCCCCTACACACACAAAATGCATCTCCCCATCACCCCCTACACACACAATGCATCCCCCCCATCACCCCCCTCCACACACAATGCACCCACCATCACCTCTACACACACACACACAATGCACCCCCCATTACCCCTCCCCCACACACAATACAATGCAACGCTCATCACCCCCTACACACACTGCCCCATCCCTACACACTCCTGCCTCATCCCTACACACTCCTGCCTCCCCCCCTCCCTCGGAATACAGTACTCCTCCTCTGCCTGCCACAAAGCTGTGTTCCACTTCCTTCACAGATGTTCCCCGTTATGTGTCCTCAGCCCCTCCCCACTCATCCTCATTAATTAAACCTGTCTCTTCGGCTCCTTCATGGAGCGCTTACCATCTGATGTCCCGTGTGCCGGCGCACGCAGCACTGTGATGACGTCAGCAAGGTGCTGATCTCATCACGTTGCTGCACGTCGGGGGCGGGGCCCAGTCCCGGCGCTCTCTTCAAATGTATTTACGTCTGAAAGACGCAAATACATTTGAATAGGAAGAAGGACGAAAATGCGAGCACCGCTCCTCTGCATTGTGTGCATGCCGGACACACAGCACACAGCAGAGCCGGCACAGCACAGCGCTGCCTCCTGCTCCTGCTGCAGCTAGTGTGTCGGGCCAGCATGCACACACTGCGGAGGAGCGTGGCTGCACATACAGCGGCCCATTACACCGTGCCCCTGCTTCTAGTGGGGGGGGCAGGTGCCCCCCCGCCCCTCGCTGGGTACGCCCATGACAGCCGCAGCACATAGCAGGTAGCTCATTGGCACACCTCTGACCCCGGAAGTGCAAGCACTGGTACTTCCGGGGTCATTCAGCGTCCTGTGCCTGCAGTTTGTTTTTGCATCTTAAAGACGCAGATACAAATAAATGCCGGTGCACCGGCCCACACCCCCCCCCTCCGAAAACACAGCTGATTTATTAGACTGTCTTTACAGAGGAAGAGAGGGTGTGAAGAAAAAAAAAATGCTGACAAGTATGGCCCTGGTGGTGGGGGCCCCCTTAGAAGCTCTTTTGGTGGGGGCCCCTGGGCTGGAGCCCCGCCTGCCCCGCCTATAATCCGGCCCTGGGTGTGGGGGTACTTTGCTGGTGACACTGTTGGGGATTTACTCAAAATTGAAGGCATACTGAACCAGCATGGCTACCACAGCATCTTGCAGCGGCGTGCTATTCCATCCGGTTTGCGTTTAGTTGGACCATCATTTATTTTTCAACAGGACAATGACCCCAAACACACCTCCAGGCTGTGTAAGGTCTATTTGACTAAGAAGGAGAGTGATGGGGTGTTACGCCAGATGACCTGGTCCCCAAAGTCATCAGACCTGAACCCAATCGAGATGGTTTGGGGTGAGCTGGACCGCAGAGTGAAGGCAAAAGAGCCAACAAGTGCTAAGCATCTCTGGGAACTCCTTCAAGACTGTTGGAAAACCATTTCCGGTGACTACCTCTTGAAGCTCATCAAGAGAATGCCAAGAGTGTGCAAAGCAGTCATGAAAGCAAAAGGTGGCTACTGTGAAGACCCTAGAATATAAGACATATTTTCAGTTCTTTCACACTTTTTTAAGTATTTTATTCCACATGTTTTAATTCATAGTTTTGATGCCTTCAATGTGAATCTACAATTTTCAGAGTCATGAAAATAAAGAAAACTCTTTGAATGAGAAGGTGTGTCCAAACTTTTGGTCTGTACTGTATATTTTATAGCTATCTAATAATATTAAAGTCTAAAGAGTAACTAACCTTTAGAATTAGGGTTAGAAGAAGAATGTAAAAGTTTAAAGAGTAACTATATACAGGTGCATCTCAATAAATTCCAATATCATCAAAAAGTTAATTTATTTCAGTAATTCAAAACAAAAAATGAAACACATATATTATATAGAGTCATTACACACAGAGGGATCTATTCCTATATATTATAGAGAGTCATTACACACAGAGGGATCTATTCCTATATATTATATAGAGTCATTACACACAGAGTGATCTATTTCTATATATTATATAGAGTTATTACACACAGAGGGATCTATTCCTATATATTATAGAGAGTCATTACACACAGAGGGATCTATTCCTATATATTATATAGAGTCATTACACACAGAGGGATCTATTCCTATATATTATATAGAGTTATTACACACAGAGGGTTCTATTGCTATATATTATATAGAGTCATTACACGTTGCGATATCATCGGGGTCAAATTGAAAGTGACGCACATCCGGCGCCGGTAACAACGTCACAACGTATAAAGCCTAGGAGAGAAGATGAACTAGCGTGAAACAGTCAAAAATCGCTGATCTGTGTCACGTCGTTCATTTTTACAATGTCGGTGCGTCCGCAGGTACGATGTTGTTTGTCGTTCCTGCAGCTCCACACATCGCTGTGTGTGAAGCCGCAGGACCGACAAACATCTCCTTACCTGCCTCCACCGGGAATGCGGAAGGGAGAAGGTGGGCGGAATGTTTACGTCCCGCTCATCTCCGCCCCTCCGCTACTATTGGCCGCCTGCCGTGTGACGTCGCATTGATGCCGCACGATCCGCCCCCTTAGGAAGGAGGCGGGTCGCCGGCCGGAGCGTCGTAGGGCAGGTAAGTGCGTGTGAAGCTACCATAGCGATAATGTTCGCTACGGCAGCTATCACAAGATATCGCATGTGTGACGGGGGCGAGTGCTATCGCGCTCGGCATCGCTATCATCGGCTAGCAATGCCGCAGCGTGCAAAGTACCCCTAAGTGTAATGACTCTATATAATATATAGGAATAGATCACTCTAAGTGTAATGACTCTATATAATATATAGGAATCGATCCCTCTGTGTGTAATGACTCTATATAATATATAGGAATAGATCCCTCTGTGTGTAATGACTCTATATAATATATAGGAATAGATCCCTCTGTGTGTAATGACTCTATATAATATATACGAATAGATCCATCAGTGTGTAATGACTATATAATATATAGAAATAGATCCCTCTGTGTGTAATGACTCTATATATAAAATATGGGCATAGATCCCTCTGTGTGTAATGACTCTATATAATATATGGGAATAGATCCCTCTGTGTGTAATCACTATACATAATATAGAGGAATAGATCCCTCTGTGTGTAATGACTCTATATAATATATAGGAATAGATCCCACTGTGTGTAATGACTCTATATAATATATAGGAATAGATCACTTTGTGTGTAATGACTCTATATAATATATGCATTTCCCTTTTTGTATTGAATCACTGAAATACATTAACTTTTTGATGATATTCTAATTTATTGGGATGCACTTGTATATAAAGTTTTAATTTACAAATATAAATGAAGTAAAGAGAAGTAAAGCACAAACTGCCATCACCAACCAAACCTGACCCATAATTTGTTTTGATCAGGCCTAATTACAGTGAAATCTCTCCTAAAGATAACTTCTTGAGGACTTATTATTATTATTATTATTATTTATTATTATAGCGCCATTTATTCCATGGCGCTTTACAAGTGAGAGTTTAAGGGGGCTTTACACGCTGCGACATTGCTCAAGCGATCTCGTTGGGGTCACGGAATTGGTGACGCACATCCGGCCGCATTAGCGATGCCGTTGCGTGTGACACCTATGAGCAATTTTGCATCGTCGCAAAAACGTGCAAAATCGCTTATCGGTGACATGGGGGTCTATTCTCAAATATCGTTACTGCAGCAGTAACGAAGTTGTTCCTCGTTCCTGCGGCAGCACACATCGCTGCGTGTGACACCGCAGGAACGAGGAACCTCTCCTTGCCTACATTCCGGCCGCTATGCGTAAGGAAGAAGGTGGGCGGGATGTTCGTCCCGCTCTTCTCCGCCCCTCCGCTTCTATTGGGCGGCGGTTCAGTGACGCAGCTGTGATGTCGCTGTGACGCTGAACAAACCACCCCCTTAGAAAGGAGGCGGTTCGCCGGTCACAGCGACGTCACCGGGCAGGTAAGTACGTGTGACGGGTCTGGGCGATGTTATGCGGCACGGGCAGCGATTTGCCCGTGTCGCACAACAGATGGGGGCGGGTACCCACGCTGGCGATATCTGTGACGATATCGAAGCGTGTAAAGAGGCCTTTACTCCTTTCTTTTGTCCTGAATTTACAATTTTTTAAAGAAAACTCCAATTATAAAAATCTTAAAAATAGATTTATGTGATACACAAAAAGACTTTGTGGCACAAAAAATGCAAAGGAAAAAAAAACCTTTTTTTTGGTAATCGAACAATTCATGCATCAAACTAAAACACAGTGTGTGCTAATTAGTTCCGAAAAAATGATTTAGTAATTTAGTGTCGATTGTTGAGGAGTTAACGGAGATGCAACAGTAATTAAGAATGCTAGAAAGTCTCATGTGAATATTAATCAGTTACTGGAGACATAGTATCGCCCAGTCTAGAGGCGGGATTATTAACCTTACTGCAACATGTCAATTTTCCCACCAAAATGAACAATACATTAAGGAAAATTATGAGACGTGTCTATATGTACAGTTCCTGCTCTCACAAGCCTCATTTGTCCTTCTCTCAATGAGTCATTTATGTGACTGACGGACAATAATAGTGGCTTCTTTATGTTACACCAGTCGGCTATACTTTACATAAAGGAAAAAATGTGAATGTGGCTTTATTAGAAATATAATTAGTGCAATTATCATGTAAAATATTCAAATAATGGATTTTGTTTTCCTTAATATTCTTATTCATTACCAGACCTCAACTTTAAAGGTTTTCATGATTGAATTTTTTTTCCTAATGGATCAAATTGGCAAAGGAAAACGTATACTCAAGTAACAGTAAATAAAATCTTGTGTCTTTCCTGCAAATAAAGGGGTTTTCTTTTTTCAAAATTTTTTTTCTCTTCCCGAGTGCAGAATTTTAAAAAAACAAACAGTGACAGAGCTTTACTCACCCTCCCAGATTTCAGAGCTGAGTCTCTACTGCTTCCCCCGGAATCAGTTATCGTCTGCACGTCACCTGCTTTACAGCCAATCAGTGAGCTCAACAGCTCTGCCCAACTAAATGGATCAAGATGCTCAGAGTCACTGACTGGCTGCAGCGCCATTGACATGACATTATGGGAAAACTCAGGAAAAAACGTTTAAAGGGAACCAATCAGGAGGATTTAAGCCCCAAAACTATTTGTATGTGCCTGTACCCCTTTCAAAGGAAAGTCCAGCAATACCTTTACATGATCAGTCTGTTCCTCCAATACTGAGAAATCAACATTTTAATGGATATGTAAATGAGAGTGCAGTACTTTGGGTGGTGGAAATTACTTTCAAGCCTCTGTCACTCCGGCTCTATTCCCCACTCAATGCTGCTTCTATGTTATGTGACTTCTTATGGCCAGTTTGAACTTAAGGCCGCTTTACATGCTACAATAAATCTTATGATGTGTCGGTGGGGTCACGTCGTAAGTGACGCACATCCGGCATCGTAAGTATGATTGTAGCGTGTAAAACCTCCGTGCAATTTCGATTGAACAAAAATCCGTTCATCGCATGCACATCGTTCATTCCTCAAAGATTGAACGTGTGGTTGTACAATGTTCCCGAGGCAGCACACATCGCAGTGTGTGACACCCCGGGAACATTGAACGACAGATTACCTCTGTCCGCGGCTCCCGCCGACAATGCAGAAGGAAGGAGGTGGGCGGGATGTTTACCTCCCGCTCAGCTCCGCCCCTCCGCTTCTATTGGCCGGCTGCCGCGTGACATCGATGTGATGCTGAACGTCCCTCCCACTGCAGGAAGGGGACGTTCGCCGCCCACATCGAGGTCGTATGGAAGGTAAGTACGTGTGATGGGGGTTAATCATTTGTGCGGCACGTTCAACAAATTCAACGTTCAACGTGCCACACATACGATGGGGGCGTTGCAATGCGCAATTGCAACGTGTAAAGCAGGCTTTAAGCTTACAAGCTGCATGTATACAACTCATATTCTGCCTCACTTTTTTATTTTCGTTTGTAGTCTCTTGTACTCAGTACAAATTGGGTGTGCCCCCTTTTTAGTGAGTTGGGTATTTCATCTATACTGCTTCTCATGGCTGTGTGTCCATAGCTGGGACCCAGCCTCTCTCTTCCCTTATTCAGATTAATGACTGTTGACACATGGAGAGGTTTTAATATTAGAGAGTGTAGGTACTGTCCCGATTGGGTACACCTTGTCGCGGTGGGATGGCATTACGTTTGTTTGATCAAAAATAGTGTTTACCAAGTCCCCTATATTTATTTATATTCATTATGCTTTATTTAGTTACAGCAGGGTATACGTTCATATGATTTTCATCTTTGGTTGTTTATAACATAGGAGCAATTAGACAGTGCTGAAAAAAGAGCAACAGTGCACTGGCGGCCGGATTCCAGATGTGACGCGGATGTGTTTCCTGGGCAACATGTGTTCCCTATGCAATATTGGGAGATTTTTACCCTGGATATCAATGCCTGATGATACCGGTGGCAATTAAGGTGGTAACTGTTGATTAAACTGCTGAACTTTAAAAGGGACTTTGGATTTGTTTCAGATCACACCTGGAGGAAATACTTTAGTTGCGAAACGTGCGTCGGCTGCACTGGGATGCCACTTTCTAATCCTTCTTCGACTACACATGTAGGTCTTTATTTACGCACCTTACTGTATTTTGGATTTCCATTTTACATTTGGACCTTGTTGTATAAACTTTATATTATTATGGGCACTATTCCTTTGACACACTTGTGCCTGGGTCAATTGAGATTTAATATATCATATTATAATGACACACTTGTATTTGTCATACTGAAGCGCTATAGTATTATATATATATATATATATATATATATATATATATATATATATTTTACATATGCCCCCTTTTCTGTAGAACTGCATGGCTCTTATATATTATTTGTGGTATGTATTTTCATTACGGGTCATATTGTTGTGGGGCTAATATTAACCATTGGGGTTTTTTCCAGGTGTCCCCAATCATTACCATTTGCTCCTAGGGATGTTTCATTATTGATGCTTTTATTCAGTCTGTTTTAGTTTTCATTTTTTTTACTTTTTGTTTAAATAAAGATTATAATTTTATTGGCTTGCATATTTTGGTGCTGTCATGAATTTATTATAGGCAATGAGCCACAAATGGGTTCTGGTATAGGTGTTACGTTCTTAGTGCTGGAAATGGGAAAAGAGCCAAATAGACAGAGACTTGGGAAGAGCTTTCATGCGTCGAAAGCACTTCAGCCTCATTTACATATCGATTCAAACATTGATTTTGCAGCAATGGAGAAATAGACTGGCTATATAAAGGCATTATTGGACTTGTTTTTTAAACAGTTTCATGCACATATAAATGGAGGAAGGGTGAAATCTTCCTGACAGGTTCCCTTTAAGGAACAATGGGGCTTCCTTTACACACTTAGGCCCCCTTCACACGACCGTGAAAAACCACGCACGTTTTTCACAGACGTGTCAGAGGTGCGTTTTGCCCTCCGTGACCCGTGTTTATGGGCTATGTGTGTTCTCCGTGTGTTATCCGTGATAACACATGGAGAACAGGTACTTTCAACTCACCTGTCCCTGGCTTCGCTGTCCGTGGTGTTGATCTTCGGTCTCCGGTCCTACCAACTCCCCGCTGCTGCTGCTTCCGGCTGCAGTGAATTGAATATTCAATGAGCATAATGAGCGGCGGTCTGCAGCAAGTGACAGCAGCGGCAGAGACAGGAGGGCTGGAGAAGGTGATTAAAGTTTGGTTTTTTTTCCCTTAGACACGTGTGTTTTCTCCGGCGCGTGTCACACGGAACACCTCCGTGTGGTCCGTTTGCGTTTCGTGTGACACCCGTTATGCCGGAGAAAAACGGACATGCTTCCGTTTTTAACGCACCAAGAAACCTATCACGCACACGGATACACGCACCGTATGGAAAAACGAACGTGTAATTCAATACATTGAATAACATTGGAGTACGTGTGCCCGTGTCTCCGGCACGTGCAGGAACGGACCTAACACGTACCGGAGGCACGTGCGTGTGAACGGGGCCTTAGTCAGTGTAAAAAAAGAAGTACACTCCTCGAGTGAAAACTCTCTGGTAATGACCACTTGGACTTAACTCTTTCGGTGCCAAACTGTTTTATCACTAATATTTCCACAACGGAAAGGAGAAATATAATAAAGGGAAAAGAAAAACAAAAGCAACTTATTTTTCTCTGCAGCGCCTATTACATCATGTGTCCAATTCAACATGAAAAATGGATGTTGTTGTGGGTTCTTTTCTGATATATTTGATGAGTGTTGCTGCGATTTTTGGGTAATCTCGGTCTGTCGGCCACTCCTGGGAAGGTTCACCACTGATCCATGTTTTCGCCATTTGTGGATAATTATTATTATTTATTATTATAGTGCCATTTATTCCATGGCGCTTTACTTATTAAAAGGGGTATATATAGTATGGACATGTACAATATTCATAAACAATACAAGGCACAGACTGGTACAGGAGGAGACAGGTCCCTGCCCGCGAGGCCTTACAGTCTACAGGGGATGGGTGAGGATACAGTAGGTGAGGGATAATGGCTGTCACTGTGGCTTGCTGGAATACCAAAGCTTTAAAAATGGCTTTCTAACCATTTCCAGTCTAATAGATTTCAATGACTTTGTTTCTCATTTATTTCTGATTTTCTTTGTATCGCGGCATGATGTCTAGCTTTAGAGGATCTTTTAGTCTACTTCACTTTGTCAGGTAGGTCCTATTTAAGTGCCTTCTTGATTGAAAACAGTTGTGACAGTAATTAGGCCTAGGTGTGACTAGCAAAATTGAACTCAGCTTCCCAAAGATGTGATATACCACAGTTAATTTATGTTTTAAGGGGGGAGGCAATCACTTTTTCCCATAGGGCCCTGTAGGTTTTGATTTTTTTCCGCTTAATAATACAGAACTTCATTTGTAAGGTCCTCTATAACACAGCACCATCAGCTGTTCTGCTTAAGGTAGTCCAACCTTTTCCAGCACAAGCCTGCAGCTGTTGTTTTGCTCCAACATTTGCTTGTAAAACTTATCCAAACATGACGTGACAAAGCTACTGGGGACATAGCCCGCAACAATATTTTGCCTAGAGACCCTACTAACCTTGAGTGGCTAATACTTGAAAAACTTGTTTTCCTAAGAAACTCTGGCATTCCACATTTAATTACAAAATTAATGATTCCAGTGACTTAGTTTCTCATTTATTCCTGATTTTCTTTGGATCGTGGCATGATGTCTAGCTTTAGAGGATCATTTGGTCTACTTTGCTTTGTCAGGCAGGTCCTATTTAAGTGTCTTCTTGATTGAAAAAAGTTGTGGCAGTAATCAGGCTTAGGTGTGACTAGCGAAATTGAACTCAGCTTCCCAAAAATGTGATATACCACAGTTAATGTATGTTTTAAGGGAAGGGCAATCACTTTTTAACATAGGGCCCTTTAGGTTTTGATTTTTTTCCCCTAATAATAAAGACTTTCATTTGTAAGGTCCTCTATAACACAGCGCCATCAGCTGTTCTGCTTAAGGTAGTCCCTATTCTTTCCGAGCACAAGCCTGCAGCTGTTGTCTTACTTGCTAGTAAAACTTATCCAAACATGACATGATGAAGCTACTGGGGACATAGCTCGCAACAAAATTTTGCCTAGAGACTCTACTAACCTTGATAGAGACGAGTGGCTAATACTTGTAAAACTTGTTTTCCTAAGGAACTCTGGCATTCCACATTTAATTACAAAATTAATGATTCCAGTGTTGTATATTGTAAGATTATGTGATGTGAACCTTCCTGGGATCCTGGCAGTTGTTTTTCTGGGATGGTATTTCTCACTTACCGTGCAAAATTCAGCACTTCCTTGACATTTTAGAAGTTTGTATAGCAAGTTCTGGGAAGCAGAATGTGATACATTGTAGTTAAGTTACATTAAGAGAAACCAAGATTACTTTTCTCCAAATAGTTGACGATCTATAAGAGCTTATAGATACCAGAGTAACCATGCATTATTCCATTAGACCCTCTGTAAAATAAACCCCGGAGTGGTCTTACTGTATAAAATACACCATGAAATTTCATGAGTGATAATTAGAGTTAGATAAACACGCGATCGCTCATAGGGGAAATGAAGGAGCAGGACGGGGGCTTGTACTGTTTGTTCAAGTGAAGCTCTTTAGACCATCTGATACAGCCGGCAATTAACGTTTGTGGGTTTAATTATAAACCAATGAGATGGTAACAAAATAAAGAAAGAAGGGAGGAAATGTGCCAAGAGGAAGTGCACGGCATGCTTTCTTTACGGGTAATGATTATTAATTGATCCTAATGACCTCCTTCCATTTTCATTATTGCCTGACTTATAACCTTATTAGCATGCGCGGACACAATATATTTATTTTCGGGCTCAATGCTGCTAACTCTGCTCAGGCGGCTCATTATTTCTACTGAAATTAGTCCCAACACCCTAAAAAGATTTGTTGAGGTCATATTCTGTATCCATTCATTCAGTTGGCAAATGTTACGATTGTTTATCAGATGGTTGCAATACTTTAAAGGAGTTTTCCCCACAAACAAAGTTCATTGTAATCAATAGATCTTGGAATAATAATAAGTTCCACAATTGGATGTGATTGAAAAAAAATGTTCCTGTGCTGAGATAATCTTATATATGTGTCCCTGCTGTGTACTGTGTAATGGTCATGTCTGACCATACAGGGACATGGTCAGATCATACCAAAGCTCCTGGGCCGGGAAGGAAGTAAAAAAGTATACAGACATTACAGCACAGGATTGCAAATAATTCTTTGAGGTGAAACATTTTTTTAAAACAGGCAAGGAAATTTTTTACCTCACAGAAAGAATCAGCTATGAATCCATGCTGTCTGAGGTTCAAGTAGAAATAACAAGCTAAATCAAAAATACCGTGGAGCGCTACATCTTTTTTTAAATTATTTACTTATTTTTATGCGACTATATATTGTGCAATATATATATATATATATATATATATATATATATATATGAACAACGACAAGGCAGAGTCCAGCAATAACGTGAGCAATCCAGGATGCTGTTAAAAAATTTTTTCCTTCTTTTTATTCAGAAATTAATTAAAATATAATGGTCCAAGCAATTCAGAACAGCGTTATCGCAGGAAAATAGCGCAGATAGATTTGTCCTATCTGCGCTATTTTCCTGCGATAATGCTGTTCTGAATTGCTTGGACCATTATATTTTAATGAATTTATGAATAAAAAGAAGGAAAACATTTTTTAACAGCATCCTAGATTGCTCACGTTATTGCTGGACTTTGCCTTGTCGTTGTTCACATTTGTTTGGATGGACTCCTACGTCCTGATCCGGGCACAACGGAGTTAACCAGGTCAGCTGAGGATCCAGGTGATTCACAGGAGTGAGCTGGTCTACATTGTTGGACATATATATATATATATACAGCTCTGGCAAAAATTAAGAGACCACTGCAAGATATTCAGTTTTTCAGAATTTTCTCTTTATATTTTTGAGTAAAATATAAATTGCTCTTTTATTCTATAAACTAGTATTTTCAGAAAATAACTACAAAGATTTATTGCTTGGAAATCTGGAGACATGTTGTCAGTAGCTTATAGAATAAAAGAACAATTTACATTTTACTCTAAAATATAAAGAGAAAAATAAGAAAAACTGACAATTTTGCAGTGGACTCAAAATTTTTGCTAGAGTTGTATATATATATATATATATATATATATATATATATATATATATATATATATATATATATATATATATATATATATATATATATATATATATATATACCCCATCTGCCTAGCTTTACCTTGGCTGGCATTCAAAAGACAGAGAAGCACATGGGCTTCGCCATTTTTTTGGAGACTAGCCAGGTGCAGCAGGCAGGTACGGGCTGCCCCCAACTCCTAGCTGCGTATTTGTACCTGGCTGGGAACCAAAAATATAGGGAAGCCCTTTTTTTATTATTTCATGAAGTTCATGAAATAATTTAAAAGAAAAACCGACCTGGGCTTCGCTCAAATTTTGTGTCCAGCCAGGTACAACTAGGCAGCTGGGGATTGGAATCCACAGCGCAAGATGGCCCAAACTTTCTTGGCCCTCCCCGCTGCAATTTGCAGTCCGCAGCTGCCCCAGAAAATGGCACTTTCATAAAAGCCGTGTGGCATGCTGGGTAATAAGGAGTTAATACCAGCTTTGTTTTACCAGCTAGTATACAGCCCAAGATTCTTAGGGGCCCTTTGCACACTACGATATCGCAAGCCGATACTGCGATGCCGAGCACGATAGTCCCCGCCCCTGTCGCAGCTGCGATATCATGGTGATAGCTGCCGTAGCGAATATTATCACTACGGCAGCTTCACATGCACTCACCTGCCCTGCGACGTCGCTCGGCAGGCGGCCAAGAGAAGCGGAGGGGCGGAGATGAGCGGGACGTAACCTCCCGCCCACCTCCTTCTTTCCGCATTGCCGGCCAGGACGCAGGTAGGAGATGTTCCTCGCTCCTGCGGCTTCAGACACAACGATTTGTGCTGCCGCAGGAACGAGGAAAAACATCGTAACATCGGTCTTTTTCAAATCATGGAAATGACCGACGCTACACCGATGATACGATTACGACGCTTTTGTGCTCATTAATCGTATCAAAAATGCTTTACACACTACGATGTCGAGAGCGACGCCGGATGTGCGTCACTTTCGATTTGACCCCACCGACATCGCACCTGCGATGTCGTAGTGTGCAAAGGGCCCCTTAATGTCAGGCCAAGTTTGACCCGGCCATTAAGAATCTCCAATAAAGGGTTAAAAAAAGACACCACACAGAGAAAAAATACTTTATTAGAAATAAATACACAGACACACTTAGGGACTCCATATTTATTACTCCCTCTCACCCCTCCACGATCCTGGTCTTCTGTCTTCTTTAACCAATCTAGCTCTGCTACATCAGACAGCACAGGGGAAGAAGACGCTTCTGCTCTCCTGTGCTGTGTAATCACTCAATGAGTGAGCAGAGGCTGCGAGTTGGTAATCAGTGATGTCACCGCTGCCACCATTGCCGTAGTAACCTGGCGGGCGGGTTACTATAGCAATGGTGATCTCCGATCACCTGATTCCCGGCGCCGCTATTTACCGGCTGTGGCAGCTAATCCCTGCATGTGGGCTAACACTGTAAAGAACGCCGACATGCAAGGACAGGGAGCAGAGCATATGCCCGAGCATCTCACCGGTACACGGCGTTCGGCGAGTATATCAAGTACTGAGATGCTCGGGCGAGCATCGAGTACTGGCGAGATGCACTGACAGGACCTAGCATGACTTCATAGCCATGTGACCCAGTCTGTAGCCAATTAGATAATACAATATTCACATGTGACTGGTCACATGCTATGACGTCACGGAAGGTCCTTTTGTTACCAGGCTGCACAGCGATGATCGTACTCAGAAGGAGAAGTGGCGGGAGACAGAGTCTGCAGGACGTGTCGCGGGACCTGTAAGTATAATGACAATGTTTATTATTAACTATATTCTTTATTTTACAGCCCCCCCGCCCCATCCCATAACTGTAAAGTCATTGATCGATGATCGGGACGCAAGATCGTGTTATCTCGATCCCGATCCCAATCTTTACAAAATGATCGGGCGAGTCTCCCCGATCCCGACCATCGCCCTTCCCTAGTGGTAACTAATTTTTTGGGAAACTAAAGAGCAGGTAACTAAGAAAAGTCGGTTGAAAATCTCCTAAAAAATATAAGGATCTTGGCTGTAACATGTCCTTAAAGATTAATTTCTTGCATTCGCATCTAGACTTTCTTCCACCAAACTGTGGAGCAGTGAATGATGAGCGCGGGGAGAGATTTCACCAGGATTTTTGGATATGGAGAAAAGACCAAGGAAAATACAATCTTTCAATACCGCAGATTACTGGTGGACAATAATAATAACATCAGTCTGCAAGGGTAAAATTGTTTGAAATCTAAGAGGTGATTTTTGAAAACCTTCAATAAAAATATAAAACAAATTCCATCACATACAGTTTTTTCACAAACACTGACTCTATAGGCTTTTTCCTGCACCATACTTTGATTCCTTTACGTGACTTTTGGTGGATGATTTTGGTGTCATCAGATTGGTTAGAAATTAATAAATTAATTTATTGTGACAGATAGATCAGGTAGAGGAGATAAGTGAGATGGAGATAAGATGATCATTGATAAGTTTAGTTTTGTCCACATTGCTCTTTAGAAAACGTGATACGAAAAAGGAAGATTTGGCTGATAGACACTGTGGCATTCTTGTCAGCAGAGAGGTGATGTTTTGGGCTGAGAGGTAGATCTGACTGTCATCAACGTGTAGGTCGTACTGGAATCCATGATACTTTATGAGTTGTC
Organism: Anomaloglossus baeobatrachus; assembly: GCF_048569485.1. NCBI lineage: Eukaryota > Metazoa > Chordata > Amphibia > Anura > Aromobatidae > Anomaloglossus > Anomaloglossus baeobatrachus. Next base: position 47,813,552 of record NC_134355.1, read on the forward strand.
CCAGGCCAAAGGTATAGATTGAGAAGAGTAGGGGTCCCAGGACTGAACATTGAGGGACACCAAAAGAGGGAGGGTGGGATGAGGAGGTAGTATGGGAATGGGAGAAATTAAATGTATGGTTGGAAGGGTAAGAGGAGATCCAGGAAAGGGCAAGGTTTTTGATACCAAGGGAAGTGAGGAACTGCAGTAGGAAAGGGATGTTGACTGTGTCAAAGGCAGAAGACAGGTCAAGAAGGAGGAGTATGGAGAATTGTCTGTTAGCTTTGGCAGGAAGTCTATAATAATTTTGGCTTGGGCAGTTTTGATGGAATGATGAGGTGGAAGCTGAATTTTAGATAAAGGGTGGGAAGAAAGTTCAGCATGGAAATGCTGTTTGAGCAGTTTTGAATCAAACGGGAATAGCAATAAGGGGTGGCAGCTGGATGTAGAGTTGGGGTAGAGGGATGTCTTTTTCAGAATAAGTATGATTTTGTTGTGTTTGAAAGCATAAGGGAAGTTACCAGAACTTAAACATAGGTTGAAGAAATTGATTATTGCCCGAATAAGGGCTGTGGTGCGGTTGGGGATGAGGTGGGATGGGATCAAATCCAGAAATGGTGAAGTGCAATTTGGAGAGGAGATGAGTAAGCTCTCCTTCAGTGATGGGTAAGAAGATAGTTGTGGAAGCTCAATGGTCTGTAATACACAGGGGTTGTGGTGTTGTTAAACCGGTGTTTTCCACTGTCCTCATGGTTCTTCAACAGTCCTCAACTCCTCATGGTTCTCCAACAGATCATGTTTTTCAGGATTCTTTTAGTATTGCAGAAGTTATAGAATTATTATGAAGACATCAGAAATTCCCCCAGGTTCTCCCACCTGTGCAATACAAGAAAGAAATCCTGAAAATATATTGATCTCTTCGAGACCCATGAAGACAGGATTAAGGCAAATAGTGTGCAACCTTGAGATTGCTAAACTATACCTGTTTTCTCAGCGCATCATCACATAGTCACACGGAATGCCTTCCAATGAACAAGAATTTATTTGTGAACCACTGGCCTTCAGAAAGTGCTTTTGATCATCGGGTGTATTTTGCAGCAGCAGTGTTGGTACTGTCTCCAATTTGGGAGACTATCCTGCTGTCCTGGGAGGTCAGGGGTATATCCCCTCTACAGCTGTATCTGTATCATGATGATATAGATAATGCTAACTATAACTACAGAGCAGATGACTATCAGATCCCTGATCCACCTTTAAATCTATGCAAAGTCAGCAGGTCCCGCCAAGACCTTTAGTTCATGTTACTGTGTCGCCCGGGGACCAGGGGTACTCAGATCCAGGCCACAGGGTGGCAAAGATGGCGACTTTCAAAATTTTTGCAGCGGGTCACCGCTGACAGTCCAGAGCAAGGCGCACTTCCTCCAGGTAACTGGATGGGTTCGATCCTGTTCGTGACGCCAAATGTGTCGCCCGGAGACCAGGGGTACTCAGATCCGGGCCACAGGGTCACTTCTGTGGGTATCACGGTAGTGTGACCCGGTCTGTGATCCCAGGCTCCACAGTAAAAGGGGTTTGTTAAGGGAGATTTATATTGTCCGTGACGCCACCCACGGTTGTGGTAATTGGAACACCACCGCTCCTCTGGACGGGGATCCCGGGAGTGATGATATGGAGCAGCTAGATATTATTTCTCCCCTCCGTGGGTAGGGGGATTGGTTGTCCCGGGGCCCGGTGATGGGGATAAGCAGGAAGCAGGGCGCAGTGCTGCGGTGTGGTGCCCGAGGGCACGGGCGTACTCACAAGTATTTCACACGGAGTCACTGGTAAACTAGGAAGTGCCGGTGTCCGCAGCCTTCGGTACGGGGTGTTAGTGTCCCACACACGGTGCAGCAGCCCTTGTTGTTCTTTCCCTGCAGCCAGGTGCCTTTCTCTCCACTCTCTTCCTCCTCTCCTCAGCCGGGAACGGGGAATCCACTCCCCTGCAGTGATCCGGGTCACCCAGGTACCGGGGGGCCACTACCCTGCCCGGCTACCTCTGGCCCCTTCCTCAATCGCAGCCTGTCCCGGCCCTCTCGGAGCACGCTTCACTTTCAGCCTGGGAGCTACAACGCCAGACTCCTCTTCTGTCTGCCTCTCCTTACACTCTGCTCCAGCCCCTCCCCTCTGCTCTGCTTTTCTCTTACACTGGGGGCTGTGGTTTGTCCTGCTGCACCGGTGTGAGATCAGATTACCAAGGAGGATTAACTCTTTCTGTGACAACCTGGCTTTGCCAGGGCGTCACACACCCCCTTGGTAAAACACGGCCCGTCCTCGGGCCGTCTAGGCACCAACATTTATTAAAACTGGAAAAAGGAAAAATAAACACATTACAATCATACATCTTCCCACATCGGGAGGTACGTTTTCTAAAACTTTAAACCGTTCTGCCACCCCACACCTGCGGAGCAGATGGCCTCCTCCTGAACTTGAAGTCGTTCAACAGGGGTGACAGTCCATAAAACAGTCAACTTTTTAACTTGTGGGTAGCCGTCCATGCTCCACTACCGCTGCCGCCACTCCCAGTACGGGGCACGGGTTCCGTGCTCTGCCTCCTGCTCAGAAGCCAGGCCCACTTGGATGCCCTCGGCGCCGGCTACAACCGGCCTCGCTAACTGCCGAGGGCTCCATCTCTCACTGGCCTGCTCCTCCTCTCTGCAGGTGCACTCCGGATGCTCCACAGCCGTGACGGGGTACCTGGGAGCGGCTAGCGCCACATCTGGGGCAGACCACCTCCGTTGTGGCCGGGCGGACTGCCGGAGCCGACGTCATCACCGTGGCGGCTGGGCGGACTACCGGAGCCGGGTCAGATGTCATCGGGGTTGCGGCTACTGCTTGTCCAGGAACGGAATTAGGCAAAGTCCTGGCGTCCCTGCCTTTACAGTCCTGGTCACATGAACTGCGGTTCCTTCCTCCTGCTCCCCCTTGGTACTCGGGAGAAGTCCTTCCAGCAACTTTTAAAGTTTTCCTTTCGCTTCCGGTCCTCCGGAGCTTCACTTCCGCCCGCGTTCTCAGGGGGCAGAGCCTCTTTTTCGCGCCCACCGCTTGGGGAAGAAGGCGCTGGGCGGGAGATTTTCGCGCCCAAAATGGCTGCAAAGATGGCGACTTTCAAAATTTTTGCAGCGGGTCACCGCTGACAGTCCAGAGCAAGGCGCACTTCCTCCAGGTAACTGGATGGGTTCGATCCTGTTCGTGACGCCAAATGTGTCGCCCGGGGACCAGGGGTACTCAGATCCGGGCCACAGGGTCACTTCTGTGGGTATCACAGTAGCGTGACCCGGTCTGTGATCCCAGGCTCCACAGTAAAAGGGGTTTGTTAAGGGAGATTCATATTGTCCGCGACGCCACCCACGGTTGTGGTGATTGGAACACCACCGCTGCTCTGGACGGGGATCCCGGGAGTGATGATATGGAGCAGCTAGATGTTATTTCTCCCCTCCGTGGGTAGGGGGTTGGTTGTCCCGGGGCCCGGTGATGGGGATAAGCAGGGAGCAGGGCGCAGTGCTGCGGTGTGGTGCCCGAGGGCACGGGCGTACTCACAAGTATTTCACATGGAGTCACTGGTAAACTAGGAAGTGCCGGTGTCCGCAGCCTTCGGTACGGGGTGTTAGTGTCCCACACACAGTGCAGCAGCCCTTGTTGTTCTTTCCCTGCAGCCAGGTGCCTTTCTCTCCACTCTCTTCCTCCTCTCCTCAGCCGGGAACGGGGAATCCACTCCCCTGCAGTGATCCGGGTCACCCAGGTACCGGGGGGCCACTACCCTGCCCGGCTACCTCTGGCCCCTTCCTCACTCGCAGCCTGTCCCAGCCCTCTCGGAGCACGCTTCACTTTCAGCCTGGGAGCTACAACGCCAGACTCCTCTTCTGTCTGCCCCTCCTTACACTCTGCTCCAGCCCCTCCCCTCTGCTCTGCTTTTCTCTTACACTGGGGGCTGTGGTTTGTCCTGCTGCACCGGTGTGAGATCAGATTACCAAGGAGGATTAACTCTTTCTGTGACAACCTGGCTTTGCCAGGGCGTCACATTACAGTCTCATATCACTTGACTCATGGAGGAAAAACGGTAGGAGCAGGACACAGGTAAACTGTATGCGCTTACACCCTGTGCAGAATTATTAGGCAAGTTGTATTTTAGAGAATTTTTTTTATTATTGATCAACAACTATGTTCTCAATCAACCCAAAAGACTCATAAATATCAAAGCTTAATATTTTTGGAAGTTGGAGTGGTTGTTTTTTAAATTTGGCTATCTTAGGAGGATATCTGTTTGTGCAGGTAACTATTACTGTGCAGAATTATTAGGCAACTTCATAAAAAACAAATATATTCCCATCTCACTTGTTTATTTTCACCAGGTAAGCCAATATAACTGCACAAAATTTAGAAATAAACATTTCTGAGATGCAAAAACAAAACCCCAAAAAATTAGTGACCAATATAGCCACCTTTCTTTATGATGACACTCCACAGCCTACCATCCATAGATTCTGTAAGTTGCTTGATCTGTTTATGATCAACATTGCATGCAGCAGCCACCACAGCCTCCAGACACTGCTCCGAGTGGTGTACTGTTTTCCCTCCCTGTAGATCTCACATTTTATGAGGGACCACAGGTTCTCTATGGGGTTCAGATCAGGTGAACAAGGGGGCCATATCATTATTTTTTCATCTTTTAGACCTTTACTGGCCAGCCACGCTGTGGAGTAGTTGGATGTATGTGATGGAGCATTGTCCTGCATGAAAATCATGTTTTTCTTGAATGATACCGACTTCTTCCTGTACCATTGCTTGAAGAAGTTGTCTTCCAGAAACTGGCAGTAGGTCTGGGAATTGAGCTTCACTCCATCCTCAACCCAAAAAGGTCCCACAAGTTGATATTTGATGATACCAGCCCATACCAGTACCTCACCTCGATCTTGCTGGCGTCTGAGTCAGAGTGGAGCTCTCTGCCCTTTACTGATCCAGCCTCTGGCCCATCCATCTGGCCCATCAAGAGTCATTCTTATTTCATAAGTCTATAAAACCTTTGAAAAATCAGTCTTAAGATATTTCTTGGCCCAGTTTTGACGTTTTATCTTATGTTTCTTGTTCAAAGGTGGTCGTTTTTCTGCCTTCCTTACCTTTTTATGTCCCTGAGTATGGCACATCTTGTGCTTTTTGATACTCCAGCAATGTTGCAGCTCTGAAATATGGCCAAACTGGTGGCAAATGGCATCTTGGCAGCTTCACGCTTGATTTTCCTCAATTCATGGGCAGTTATTTTGCGCCTTTTTTGCCCAACACGCTTCTTGCGACCCTGTTGGCTATTTGCCATGAAACGCTTGTTTGTTCGGTGATCACGCTTCAAAAGTTTGGCAATTTCAAGACTGCTGCATCCCTCTGCAAGACATCTCACAATTTTGAACTTTTCAGAGCCGGTCAAATCTCTCTTCTGACCCATTTTGCCAAAGTAAAGGAAGTTGCCTAATAATTAAGCACACCTTATATAGGGTGTTGATGTCATTACACCACACCCCTCCTCATTACAGAGATGCACATCACCTGATTTACTTAATTGGTAGTTGACTCTGAAGCCTATACAGCTTGGAGTAGGACATGTATAAAAAGTGTCATGTGATCAAAATACTCATTTGCCTAATAATTCTGCACACAGTGTATGTGTGTGTACAGCTGAACTGAGTGTGTATCTATATGGAAGAGCTTTGTGGTGTGTGTACAGCAGAGCTGAATATGTGTTTATATAGGAGAGCTAAGTGTGTGTATATACAGTATGTAACATAGCTGAGTGTGTGTAAATATAGCAGAGCTGAGTGTATATTACAGAGCTAAGAGTGTGTAGAGCAAAGATTAATATGTGTGTGTGTGTGTGTGTGTGTGTGTGTATTGCTGAACTGAGTGTGTTTTTGTGTAGTGTGTGTATAACCAAACTGACTATGTGCATACAGTGCTCACCATAAAAGATTTACATGACAGATTTTTCAGAAAACCTTTAGTTTCCTTTCAGAATCAACACTTTTTCTGGGATCCCATATTTCAAAATACTCTGATAAATGTGAGCCATTGATTGCAAACAAAACTTGTTATTTTGCAAACCCAAAAAACTAAGTTTCCTAACAAATTAATTCAAGATCGTGTTGCAAAAATTAGTACACCACAATGAAAGTTTTAGGAGCAAAGAGAAAGTTTAGACTACAAAATCTGAATTTGCAAGAATTCAACCACAGTTAAGTCTATGCTTTCATTAAACAGATTTCCAGCAGACAGGTGACTATAAAAGGGTATACCTAACAACAATGGCACCACATTGAAGAGAAATGTCTTAAGGCTTGAGAAATTTTATTTTTTTTCTTTTACACAAGAATGGTGACGGTAACAAGAAGATCAGCAAAGCTTTATTCATCAGTTCCAATATTGGAGCAAAAGTGACATATATGTGTAAAAAAGATGGATCTGCAACCATCTCACAGAAGCCTGCTTTACAGGCTACAAGATATCTTACGATGTGTCGGCGGGGTCACGTCGTAACTCGTAAGTGACGCACATCTGGAATCGTAAGGTATGTTGTAGCGTGTGACAGCGACGTGCAATTGCGATTGAACGAAAAACCGTTCATCGCATGCATGTCGTTCATTCCTGACGAATTGAACGTCAGATTGTTCATCGTACCCGGGCTAGCGCACATGTGTGTGACACCCCGGGAATGATGAACAGATCTCACCTGCCTCCTGCGGCTCCCGGCCCACAATGCGGAAGGAAGGAGGGGAGGTGGGCGGGATGTTTACGTCCCGCTCAGCTCCGCCCCTCCGCTTCTATTGGCCGGCTGCCGCGTGACGTTGATGTGACGCCAAACGTTCCTCCCACTCCAGGAAGTGGACGTTCGCCGCCCACATCGTGGTCGTATGGAAGGTAAGTATGTGTGACGGGGGTTAATCGTTTGTGCGGCACGTTCAACAAATTGAACGTGCTGCACATACGATGGGGGCGTTCCAAATCGCATACGATATCGTATGCGAAATTGCAACGTGTAAAGCAGGCTAGAGACGTCAAGGCCAACCACAGAAGTTGACACCTGAATAATGGCCTCTTCTGAAGAGAAGGATTAAATAAAATCGGTATGCAAGTTCATTGCAGTTTGCTACAGGAGAAGAAAAAACAAAAAGCCAGCACCAAATGTGCACTTCAGCACTAAACATTCCAAACTGTACTTATTATAAAAATTTTGAGATTTTTGGCAAAAAATTGCAATTTCTTGAGCTGCCTCGCCACGTCACGGCAAATCTCATTTGAGGCAGTCCTACACTAAAATATTTTTATAAAATGTGCCATACGGCCTCACATATGAATAGTAGAACTGCTCTTAGCAGCACTCACCTGGTCTATTTGAATCCCGTACCTATGACTGAGTCATGGCTGTGGGCGGGACAGGTCCAAGCAAATGCTGCATGAAGTAAATAGCCTGTGGACAAAGCCTGATGACTTAATGTGAACAGTCACCAACCGCCAAAATCTAGACAGATGGAATACATCCCAAATTGGGGTGCATAGCAAGGTGGAGGTCAACCACCGACCAATTCACTGAAGAAAAAACAAAAAGCCAGCACCAAATGTGCACTACAGCACTAAACATTCCAAACTGTACTTATTATAAAAATGTTGAGATTTTTGGCAAAAAATTGCAATTTCTTGAGCTGCCTCGCCACGTCAAGGCAAATCTCATTTGAGGCAGTCCTACACTAAAATATTTTTATAAAATGTGCCATACGGCCTCACATATGAATAGTAGAACTGCTCTTAGCAGCACTCACCTGGTCTATTTCAATCCCGTATCCATGACTGAGTCATGGCTGTGGGCGGGACAGGTCCAAGCAAATGCTGCATGAAGTAAATAGCCTGTGGACAAGGCCTGATGACTTAATGTGAACAGTCACCAACCGCCAAAATCTAGACAGATGGAATACATCCCAAATTGGGGTGCATAGCAAGGTGGAGGTCAACCACTGACCAATTCAATGAAGAAAAAACAAGAAGAAGAAAGTCAAATAGAGGTATGTTTTTGCCGTGAGACAATACGGCGTACACTGAAGAGGAATGGCATGAAGGGTGTCATCCATGAAGGAAGCCTCTGCTTTAGCCCATGCACAAAAAAAGCCCAAGTACAATTTGCAAGGCACCATGCTGAAAAGTATGAAGACTACTGGGACCTATACCCTTGAGTGAAGAGATCAAGATAAATATTTTAGGAACTCATGATCTGAAAACTGTATGGAGTTGCAAAGGTGAGAAATACAAAGAAAAATGCATGGTGCTTACAATGAAACATGGTGGTGGCCGGGTCCTTATGTGGAGCTGTGTGATTGCTACTGGTGTCTGTGAGCTACTACATGTCATTGATGGTACCATGAATTCACAGATGTACTAGTCAATATTAAAAGAGAAGATGCTACTGCCACTCCGTGCCCTTGGTACATGTGCACTTTCCAACATGACAATGATCCAAAACACAAATCTAAGGCCACTGTTGCATTTTTGAAAATGATATTGAATCCTATGGGGGATTCTGAAGACATAAGTTGTCATCCCTTTGCATCCTGCATCCAGGCTCTAAAAGGTTTGTATGCATAACCTTTCTTGGCTTTTTCAAAGTTTGAAGGTATGGATTTGTACAGTGCCAAGCCCTATGCCAAAACAGTTTAGACCAGAATTTAGCAATAACCACTCAACTAAAGAGACAGTCCATCATTACTTTAAAGGCTGCTTTACACGCAGCCACATCGCTAGCGATGTCGCTCGTGAAAGCACCCTCCCCCGTTGTTTGTGCATCACAAGCAAATCACTGCCCGTGGCGCACAATATCGCTAGACCCCGTCACATGGACTTACCTTCCCAGCGACGTTGCTGTGGCCGGTGAACCGCCTCTTTTCTAAGGGGGCGGTTTGTGCGGTGTCACAGCGACGTCCAATAGAAGCGGAGGGGCGGAGAGCAGCCGCATTATCGACACACCCACCTCGTTGCCGGAGGACGCAGGTAAGATGTTGTTTGTCATTCCTGGGGTGTCACACATAGCGATGTGTGCTGCCTCAGGATTGATGAACAACCTGCGTCCACAACGACCAACGAGATTTTGAAAATGAATGACGTGCCATTGATCAATGATAAAGTGAGTATTTTTGATCATTAACAGTCGCTCAGAGCTGTTACACGCAACGACGTCGCTAACGACGCCAGATGTGCATCACGAAATCCGTGACCCCGACGACATATCGTTAGATATGTCGTTGCATGTAAAGCCCCCTTAAGACATCAAAATCTGTCAATCCAAAAAACTGCAAGAAGCTAGAATTTCTAATGCAGTCATGAAAACCGTAATTCGCTGTAATGAATCTGACTTTCATCAGGACTGCACCAGGAAAGTAAGACCAAGAACTACCTGGGCTGCAGAGGATAAGTTCAACAGAGTTACCAGCCTCAGAAAACAAAAATTGATAACACCCTTTTATGCACATATCAACATCACTATCCAGAGGAAATCTGTACTTTGGTCTGTTGAGTCAAAAGTTTAGATTTTTAGCACTAACCGCTATGTCTTTGTGAGATGCAAAAAATGTGAGAAAATTGTTTCTATTTGTGTAGTGCCCAGAATGAAGCATGGTGGGGAGGTGTGATTGTATGGGGGGTGTTTTGCTGATGAAAGTGTTGTTGATTTATGCCAAATTCAATGCACTATTACCCAGCATGGCTACCACAGCAATTAGCAATGCCCGGCAATTATATCTCCTTTGTACTGAGCGGACCATCATTTGGGGCACTAGAAACCTTCTAGAATCATTGATCTGTGATGGTTTCAGGAAGTTTTGCTGTTACAGCAAAGTTGATGTCACAATTATGTTGTGCAGAACATTCTGTATTGTTCTGCCATGCTCTCCTGCAGAGCCGTTATTTGTTACCTATGGTGCAGAGAGTTTTGCAGGATGAATGCTCTGCTGGTTGTTTCACAGCACTGGGTTTCACGCTGGTCCTGGGAAGTGCTCTTGCAGGTGCTTCTCGTTCCCGGTGAGTGCTCTGCTTCTTTAGGGACCGTGTTAGCTCAGGAAGCCGCCAGTTGTACTTCCTGTTTACAACTGTTCTGTTGGCTGCCGTGGTGCTCAGTGTTCATAACTTGGTCTCTCGACTCCGGACTGATGTTTACCCGTCTCTGCCTTTCCTCCCCTGTTTCTGTTTTGACTTCCTGACGTCTGACCTTGGACTTCCTCCTGACCATGTCCTCACCTGGAACCCTGACCTTTGGCTTGTAACTTGACCTTGTCTCTGTCTGCCCCCACCCGTGTACTGTCGTGTCCTCCTGGTTTATGATCCTGGACTGTCTGACTACCTCTCCATTTACTGCATTCTAGTAGCATTTAGCGCCACCTTGTGACAGTCATCACAGTTGACAATTATGATCTATCTATCTATCTATCTATCTATCTCAGATTTTCCTTTCTCACCCCTCTGACTCTGACTCTCTCCTTCTATCTAATTGTGGGTTCAGAGGACCCAGCACAGTTTTGACATTGTCCCTTAAGAAGTTTAAACTAGGCCTCTGACCTCATGTCACCAAACCTTCTTTATAACTCAATGAAGTGAACCACATTGGCGCCGTCTGCAGTTGTAATTGAAGAAAAAGAATTCTTGTTCATTCACTAGAATTTGCTTGTTTAGCATATAATAAGAAGAATAGCATCCAGGGCCACGACTGATAGCACACCACCTCAAGTGAATAATGCCACTATTTCATTTCAGCAACCATGAAATTCTGTGACTCAAAACATGACTGAAATAAAAACCCAACATTTTCTTCCATCTTTATTGAAAGGAAACATTGTTAAATTTCCTACATTCACATGTGATGCTCATGGCTCTGTGTAAAGATGTAAAGAATGGTCCCATTCATAGAATATTCAGTGAAATTGTTCTTATAAAGTTGACTTTTCTGTAGTTATTTATTTCCATTGTACTTTTACATAATTTGCAACATAAGGGTCAAGACCTGGTAAATAACAAAGATATTTCTACAAAATTCTCCTTCAATTATTCTCACGTCTGCTGACTATACAACTATGCAAAGACATTAGTTGCCCCTCAAATTGCGCTTTAGGGGCACTTTGCACACTACGACATCGCAGGTGCGATGTCGGTGGGGTCAAATCGAAAGTGACGCACATCCGGCGTCGCTCTCGACATCGTAGTGTGTAAATCCTTTATGATACGATTAATGAGCGCAAAAGCGTCGTAATCGTATCATTGGTGTAGCGTCGGTCATTTCCATTAATTGGGAAATACCGATGTTACGATGTTGTTCTTCGTTCCTGCGGCAACACACATCACTGTGTGTGAAGCCGCAGGAGCGAGGAACATCTCCTACCTGCCTCCTGCGGCTCACGCCGGCTATGCGGAAGGATGGAGGTGGGCGGGATGTTTACGTCCCGCTCATCTCCGCCCCTCCGCTTCTATTGGCCGCCTGCCGTGTGACGTCGCTATGACGCTGCACGACCCGCCCCCCTTAATAAGGAGGCGGTTCGCCGGCCAGAGCGACGTCGCAGGGCAGGTAAGTCCGTGTGAAGCTACCATATCGATAATGTTTGCTACAGCAGCTATAACACAATATCGTATGTGCGACGGAGGCGGGGACTATCACGCTCGGCATCGCAAGCATCGGCTTGCGATGTCGTAGTGTGCAAAGTACCCTGAACACTTGAAATTTAATTTTCTCTATTCATTTACAACAGCCAAACAATATGTAAATGCAACACTTTTATTTTTGCTCTCATTTTTCATGAGCTGAACTCTATGGCATACTTTACACGCTGCGATATCGCTAAAGATTTATCGTCAGGGTCACGGTGATTGTGACGCACATCCGGCGTCGTTTGCGGCATCGCAGGGTGTAACACGTACGAGCGACCTTAAACGATCGCAAAAGAGACAAAAATCGTTGGTTTTGGAGAGGTCGTCCAAATACCAAAAATCGTTGTCTCGTACGTAGCGATGTTGTTTGTCGATCCTGCGGCAGCACACATCACTGTGCGTGACCCCGCAGGAGCAACGAACATCTCCTTACCTGACTCCACCGGCAATGCGGAAGGAAGGAGATGGGTGGGATGTTACGTCCCGCTCATCTCCGCCCCTCAGCTTCTATTGGCTGGCCGCTTAGTGACCAGGTATGTGTGTGTGATGCTGCCGTAGCGATAATGTTACGCAGCGATCACCAAATGTCGCACGAGCGACGGGGGCGGGAGCTATCGCGCTCGACATCACTAGCAATGGCTAGCTATGTCGCAGCGTGTAAAGTACCCTTAAGATCTAAGACTTTTTTATGTACAAAAAAGGCCTTTTCTTTCAAATATTGTTCACAAATTTGCATAAATCTGTGTTAGTGATGACTTCTCCCTTACCAAGATAATCCATCCACCTCAAAGGTGCGGCATATCAAGATGCTGATTAGACAGCATGATTATTGCACAGGTGTGCCTTAGGCTGGCCACAATAAAAGGCCACTCTATGAGGCCCCCTTCACATGTCAGTGATTCTAGTACGTATGTTGCTGTTTTTATACATGCCGGAATCACGGACATACGCAGACCCATTAAAATCTGTGGGACTGCACACACATCAGTGATTTCTCACTGACCGTGTTTCCGTGCAGCGCACATGCTTGTCCATGTTTTCACTGATCACTCATGTCACAGGGACCACAGAGTGGTGTAATCCTTGGGACATGTACCAGAGAAAACACGTATCTTTGAAATAAAATTATTTTTAAACTCCCCTGTCTCCAGCGATGCTGTTTCCGGACTCTGCTGTCTCCTGCTTCCAATCCAGCTAATTATGCTCATGAATATTCACTGCACCGTGACCCGGAAGTAAAAAGCAGAGGAGAGACAGTGGCGGCCGGAGACAGCAGAGCCAGAGACATCAGGACCATGGAGAGCAGCGCAGCGAACAGGTGAGTATAGGAGTGCCTGATTTCCGTGTGCTATCATGGATAGCACAAGGAGAACACATACAGTGGAACCTCGCTTAACGAGTAACCCAGTTAGCAAGTATTTCACTGAACGAGCAAAGCTTGCTGTAAATTTGTAACTCGGTTTATGAGAAAGCTTTGCTGTACAAGAAAAATACCGCACACACTTCCGGTTCCGTACATCCACCACGCTCTAACCCGATCATGCAGTCCACACAAACACACACAAACACACACAAACAAACATGCACGCACACACACATACAGTATTATGCTCACCTTACCTTCCGTTCCATTGCTGGCCTCATGGTTCTTGTAGTTCGCCGGTACATCGCGACGAGGGAGGAATCCTCGCGGCGAACTACAAGAACCATGAGGCCGGCGATGGAACGAAAGGTACACATATTATGCTCACCTTACCTACCGTTCCATCGTCGGCCTCATGGTATTGTAGTTCGCCGGTATACGATGTGTATCTGCAAGCATCATGACGAGGCAGGAACTTCCCCTGTCAGGTGCTACTAAAGGCAGCACGCTGGCCAATCAGAGGCATGCGGCCCCTGCCTTTGACGTCAGCGCTCTGGCAGTGGAAGTTCCTCCCTCGTCGTGATGGTTACCCGATACACAGCCCGTACTGGCGAACTACAAGAACTAGGAGGCCGGCGAGGAAACAGAAGGTAAGGTGAGCATAATATTTGTGTGTGCGTGCATGTTTGTGTGTGTTTGTGCGTGTTTGTGCGTGTTTGTGTGTGTTTGTGTGTGTTTGTACCTGTGTGGAATGGCACAATAGGGGACCAGGATGGGACATTTAACAAGTTGTGGAATGAATTGTCTGCATTGCAATGATTTCTTATGGGAAATCTTGCTTTGGTGAACGAGTAACTTGGTTAACAAGCACACCCCCAGAAAGGATTGTTCTCCATTAACCAAGGTTCCACTGTATGTATGATGCCCTGGCCTATCAGGTCGTCACAGGGTATTGTGCAATCTGCCCTTCAGCACAGTATTCCCCCTCCTTGGTTACGGGTCCTGGTCCTTTGGTGTTGCTAACAGCTGAGCCAATCAAAACCCTAGAAACACTTTACACTAAACCCACCAGACACACCATTGGGGGGCCTGAAGGGAATCGGGCCGCCCACATGGGGGGTTGGTAGGGGAGAGTGAGGAAAGTGACAGTTGAGCAGAGAGAATGGAGAAGTGAGGTGGTAGAGGACGGAGGTGAAGTGACTCTTGGGAAGAGAGGTCATGGAGCAGGGCTATTGAGTACTAAGTGGCAGATGTTGGTCTGGGCCTGGTAGGAGCTGGAACCCCGGTCGCAGGGGATAGTGTCAGGGGGTACGAACTGCCAAGAAGGGCAGCTGGCGGCCTTGAACTATCACCGGGCAGGGGCCAGGGCACGACAGGGTACGTGGACCCTAGGCCAGGAAGTAGCTTCAGGCATCCTGGCAATTTACCTGACAGGGATGAAGACTTCAAGTCATCCCCAACTCTCTCCAAAATCGGGGTTCTAGCGTACCGATGAGATAGGACTTTCCCAATACAGCCCAAAGAAATCCTACGCGTGAACCCTGAGAGCAAGCTCACTCCGTTAGCCACACGGGTGAGCGGGATTCAAAAAGTTTCAGGCTTGAAGGTCCAAAGAAGAAAACACAGGTGCCAAGGAAAGGGTCACAGACTAACCATAACACCAAGGGCACGGACCCAAGCGCGCTCCCTCCCAGCTACAGTGGTGCTCGGAACTCTGGTTTACAAGCTGTCGGTGTGATTATTTCTGGACTGAGTGAGTACACTGAAAAAAAACCCTTTTTCTACCCCAATGGCACCCTTACATCACCATCACCGGGCTCCCGGGCAAACACCCCCTACCCACGGAGGGGTTAAAACACCTTGCTGCCATACCATCGCCCCCGGGCGTCCTCAACAGCAGCGGTGGTACTCTAATTTACCACGCACCGTGGGTGGCGTCACGATCTTTCCTAATCTTGTATATATACCCTCCACTCCTTTTTAATTCGAGTGTTCGCGTGGACCCCCCGGGTCCGGAGACTCCTCGAGCCACCGCGGCTCCGGATCCGAATGGCTCGGCTGCTGCTACGGGGGCGGTTCATGTGTGCCGTGTGACATGTAAAAAAGGTCTAATGTTTTGTTTTATCACACAGCACAATGCCACAGATGTGGCAAGTTTTGAGAGAGCTTGCAATTGGTATGCTGACCGCAGAAATGTCCACTAGAGCTGTACTCTTGAATTGAATGTTCATTTCTCTACCATAAGCCGTCTCCAAAGGCGTTTCAGAAAATTTGGCACTATATCCAACCGGTCTCACAACCGCAGACCCCGTGTGACCACACCGGCCCAGGACCTCCGCATCCAGCATCTTCACCTCCAAGCCCATCTGAGACCAGCCTCACGGACATCGGCTGCAACAAGCGGTGCAACAACAAAGATTTTCTGTAGAAACTGTCAGAATTCATCTCAGGGAGGCTCATCTGCTGCTCATTATCCTCATTGGGGGTCTCCACCTGACTGCAGTTTACATTTGTAACTGACCAACATTCTATAGGTCACAACCAACAACCTGATCAACTGTATGAGAGGCACATACAGTGCTGGCCAAAAGTATTGGCACCCCTGCAATTCTTTCAGAGAATACTCAGTTTCTTCCTGAAAATGATTGCAATCACAAATTCTTTGGTATTATTATCTTCATTTAATTTGTCTTCAATGAAAAGAAAAAAAAAAATTGTCATAAAGCCAAATTGGATATAATTCCACACCAAACATAAAAAAGGGGGTGGACAAAAGTATTGGCACTTTTTGAAAAATCATGTGATGCTTCTCTAATTTGTGTAACTAACAGCACCTGTAACTTACCTGTGGCACCTAACAGGTGTTGGAAATAACTAGATCACACTTGCAGCCAGTACACATGGATTAAAGTTGACTCAACCTCTGTCCTGTGTCCTTGTGTGCACCACATTGAGCATGGAGAAAAGAAAGAAGACCAAAGAACTATCTGAGGACTTGAGAATCCAAATTGTGAGGAAGCATGAGCAATCTCAAGGCTACAAGTCCATCTCCAAAGACCTGAAAGTTCCTGTGTCTACGGTGCGCAGTGTGATCAAGAAGTGTAAAGCCCATGGCACTGTGGCTAACCTCCCTAGATGTGGAAGCAAAAGAAAATTTGAAGAGAGATTTCAACGCAAGATTGTACGGATGGTGGATAAAGAACCTCGACTAACATACAAACAAGTTCAAGCTGCCCTGCAGTCTGAGGGTACAGCAGTGTCAACCCGTACTATCCGTCGGCGTCTGAATGAAAAGGGACTGTATGATAGGATACCCAGGAAGACCCCACTTCTTACCCCGAGACATAAAAAAGCCAGGCTGGAGTTTGCCAAAACGTACCTGAGAAAGCCTAAAACGTTTTGGAAGAATGTTCTCTGGTCAGATGAGACAAAAGTAGAGCTTTTTGGGAAAAGCCATCAACATAGAGTTTACAGGAAAAAAAAAGAGGCATTCAAAGAAAAGAACATGGTTTCTACAGTCAAATATGGCGGAGGTTCCCTGATCTTTTGGGGTTGCTTTGCTGCCTCTGGCACTGGACTGCTTGACCGTGTGCATGGCATTATGAAGTCTGAAGACTACCAACAAATTTTGCAGCATAATGTAGGGTCCAGTGTGAGAAAGCTGGGTCGTCATCAGAGGTCATGGGTCTTCCAGCAGGACAATGACCCAAAACACACTTCAAAAAGCACTAGAAAATGGTTTGAGAGAAAGCACTCTAGACTACTAAAGTCGCCAGCAATCAGTCCAGACCTGAATCCCATAGAACACCTGTGGAGAGATCTCAAAATGGCAGTTTGGAGAAGACACCCTTCAAATCTCAGGGACCTGGAGCAGTTTGCCAAAGAAGAATGGTCTAAAATTCCAGCAGAGCATTGTAAGAAACTCATTGATGGTGACCGGAAGTGGTTGTTCGTAGTTATTTTGGCTAAAGGTTGTACAACCAAGTAGTAGGCTAAAGCCTGCTTTATACGTTGCAATTTCGCATACGATATCGTATGCGATTTGCAACGCCCCCATCGTATGTGTGGCACGTTCAATTTGTTGAACGTGCCGCACAAACGATTAACCCCCGTCACACGTACTTACCTTACATACGACCTCAATGTGGGCGGCGAACGTCCACTTCCTGGAGTGGGAGGGACGTTCAGCGTCACATCGACGTCACGCGGCAGCCGGCCAATAGAAGCGGAGGGGCGGAGATGAGCGGGACGTAAACATCCCGCCCACCTGCTTCCTTCCGCATTGTGGGCCGGGAGCCGCAGGACGTAGGTAAGATCTGTTCATCGTTCCCGGGGTGTCACACACTGCGATGTGCGCTACCCCGGGTATGATGAACAATCTGACGTGCAATTCTAGAGAATGGTACGATGTGTATGCGATGAACGTTTTAACGTTCAATCGCAAACGCACGTACCTGTCACACACTGCAATGTACCTTACAATGGATGTGCGTCACCCCGCCGACACATTGTAAGATACATTGCAGCGTGTAAAGCGGGCTTAAGGGTGCCAAAACTTTTGTCTGGCCTATTTTTGGAGGTTTGTGTGAAATGATCAATGATTTGATTTTCGTTTCATTCTCTTTTCTGTTTTTTATTGCAGGCAAAATAAATGAAGACAATAATACCAAAGAATTTGTAATTGCAATCATTTTCAGGAAGAAACTGAGTATTCTCTTACAGAATTGCAGGGGTGCCAATACTTTTGGCCAGCACTGTATGTTGCACTGACTGGTTTTTTGATGACTCTGGACCATCCCAGTACTGTAAAACTGCACATTTATGAGGTGGATGGATTATCTCAGTAAAGGAGAAGTGATCACTAACACAGTTTTAGACAAGTTTATGAACAATATTTGAGAGTAAATGGCCTTTTGTGTACATATAAAATGCATAAGAACTTTGATTTTAGCTCATGAAATAGTTGTACCTCCTTATATTAATAAATTCTCCCTTTGTGCCTGCATCTATTAACCCCTTCATGACTCAGGACATACTAGTACATCCTAAGTGCGAAAGGAGGCTAGCGATGTCGCTGGTGAAAGCACCCGTCCCTGTCGGTTGTGCGTCACGGGCAAATCGCTGCCCGTGGCACACAATATCGTTAGGAGCCGTCACACGGACTTACCTGACCAGCGACGTTGCTGTGGCCGGTGAACCGCCTCCTTTCTAAGGGGGTGGTCCGTGCGGCGTCACAGCGCCGTCACTAAGCTGCCACCCAATAGAGGCGGAGGGGCGGAGATGAGCGGCCGTAACATTCCGTCCACCTCCTTCCTTCCTCATTGCCGGCGGCCGCAGGTAAGCTGTAGTTCATCGCTCCCGAGGTGTCACACATAGCGATATGTGCTGCCTCGGGAATGACGAAGAACCTGCGTTCTCAGCAAGCAATGATTTTTTGAAAAGGAACGACGTGTCAACGATGGACGATTTGGTGAGTATTTTCCATCGTTAACGGCCGTTCATTGGTGTCACACGCAATGTCGTCGCTAACGATGCCGGATGTGCGTCACGAAATCCGTGACCCCGGCGATATATCGTTAGCTACGTCGTTGCATGTAATGGAGCCTTAAGTCATGTTGGGATAATCCCCGCTAGCTGCTGCAGTGAGCTGTCAGCGATACTTGCAAATATCTGCTGATTTAAACAGCAGACCTGTGTGGCTAACAGGTGCGGGTGGATCCATTATCCACCTGAGCCTGTTAACCCCATAGATCATGCTGTCAAAAGTGACAGCACAATTTAAATGGCGGCAGAGGGGAACGCGCCATTCCCCTTCGCCATCGCAGGCTCTGTGATGCGATCACGGGGAGCTGATGGTTGCCAAGTTAGTTACGGGTCATGTGATGACTCCTGTTGCTATCATAACGTATTTCCTGTTAAAGCCGTCAGAGCGCCGGCTGTAACAGGAATCCTGTATTTATGAAGATCAGAACTGTGCTGCTGTAATCAACAGAAATGACAAGCGACCAAACTGCTGATCCTTATAGTCCCTTAGGGGGACTAGTAAAATAAAAAAAAGTAAAAAAAAAGTTTTAAAAAATTAAAAAACTCTAAAAGTTCAAATCACCCCCAATTAAATCAGCTTGTGTCCTTTCAGTGTGAGAGGTGGAATAGGGAGCCACATAGTCAAGATTGCACCTGAAATGTAATCATTATGCCACTGAAGGCATTAGATGGTCCAATTGGGATCAGCAGGTTTTGCGTACTATTATACTAAATTGCAATTAGTTTCATGACGTAATGAACAAAAGAGGGTCTAATTCTTCCACAGATGAGCTAATTTATCAGGCTTTAGGCATCAGGTACTAAGCTGTGCCAGGTGCTGTAGCTGCAGTGCTTTTGTACTGGCTGTACTTATGGTGTTCATTGTTTTGTATATTGTTTGGATTGCTGGATTTTTTTTTTACTACTTTTGCTTCTTAACCCCTTTATCAAAGGGTCTTCTTTCCCATAAATTTAAATAAAGTTCCCCCCTCACAAAACAGGAATGAAATTGTATATTACTAGCCAGTCGCTGAAGGATCTGGCACATGGGCGATTTTCAGCATGCTCCAATAGGGCTGGATCTAACTTATCTTAAAGTGTTCCATCCTAAGGGATAACAGGCAAGCCAGCTGGACTCTTCAGGATAGCAGCACCTCCTACATGACTCTTTACTAAGAATATGCATGTAGTATGTACATTATTTGTTTACTTTTTAGTTTGTGTAGCAATACAAAAATAGATACTAGAGCACTATAAGTTACTTTGTGGAACTTTAGAGGCTAAAAATGTTGTGACAGGTTCCCTTTAATGTGTCCTGTAATGTAAGACTCATTACCCATATCAGCTATGATATGCTGTTACCATACGGCAATTGTAGTTGTCACCCGTGATTTATGCGGCTTTCGAAGTTTAGACGCTGGTATTTCCTCATTGATTGACAAGACCAGACGAGAAATTGTTTGTGAAATATGTAAGCGATCTCTATCTTGTTTCATTACACAGGATTGTTAAATATCTGTGGAAGAAGTATGGAAAATCTGTCTGGAACAATACTGCGCTAGAGCATTGTCCAGGGATCTCCCAGCTGCTGGCTGGAATATCAGTGTTTGCATCTGTAACAAATGTCTTCCAGTTTATAATGTAATGCAGTTTAGTTGTTGGAAGCGAAATAAACGTTTTTAGTAGTGGGGAGTGTGATAGCGAGACAGTCTAAAAATGGATGTTTAATTGGGCATGTTCCATCATTGTCTAAATGAAGGGTTCTCTGGCGATCAGATGGGATCACTACATTTCACCTGCAGTGACCACTTGTGGTCAAACATGGGATTACATGGTATATGGTACCCGCTAACATTGATATATGGAGCTGCTGTTCGTTAGTGGCTCTCTACTTCTGCTCATTTTATGTTATTGGAATTTTTTGGATATGAATTAGAGAATTAATAGGTCCAATGGAAATTAGGAAAGATAAAAAATATAACTATCTCACTTCTTTTTGAGCAATGTCTTAGACTCTGAGTTGCAAACCACAGTCCCCTGTTTACTCTATATAACCTAAAGCCAGTGCTAGTGCTATACTGGCACTATCAGGCTGGTTCTATACATACTATTAGTTGTCAGCTATGATGTATAGGTTTTGAAACACAAGCAAGTAAAGTTTGTAAAACGAACAGCTTTTTGATTGGCAGCAGCTGCTGATCAACTGATAGCTGGGGTGGGTTTTGATATTGACTCCCTCCCCCCTGCCTGTTGTTCCTCCCCCTGTCTTTTATTTATGCTAATTCTATTATAGAAGTGTTTTACTAATGGTTGTGGCTAGAAAGACCTGTGCTGACATCATACTCATGTGACCAGAATGGGCGGGGCCTTAGCCAACATAGCTGATACCAGGAAGCAACATTATTTTTCTGTTGGCTGAGGCCCTGCCCCTTCTGGGCACTTGGGTATGACAGCACCAAGGTCCTTCTAGCCACTTTGATTTAGCCACAACCATTAGTAAAACGCTTTCTATAATAGAATTAGCATAAATAACAAGGGGAGGATGGACAGGCAGGGGGCGGGAATCACTATGAATACGCACCCCAACTATCAGCTGATCGGCAGCTGCTGCCAATCAAAAACTTTACATTATCTGAGCTGACAACTAAAGGTATGTATAGAATCATGTGCAAAACCAGACCGCAGCCAATATTATAGGGTATACAAAAAAGAGGACCATAAAGGTGAAAAACCCCAATTAAAATTTAACTTTTAATATTATCATTAGGTCATGTGACCAACTACACACAAAAAAACAATAGTAGTAGGGTACAGCAGGTGTATTGTCACACACCAGGAAAGAGAAAAACAACACACTGGCCATAAGTAGGCCCTAGTAGCCTCTTCCTACCTAGCAATGGAGGGTATGACACCCTAGGGTTGTGGCGCCCCATTCACCGACAGGAAACCCTAAATAGCCCTGTCAGACTATACATAAAACATACACCAAAATTACAAATTAACAATAGCTCTCATCGCAAATGCAACAGTAGGAGAACAGATGGTAACTTATCTGATGATGATATTCAGAGACACAGTCCCATGATATTCAGAGACATAGTCCTGATGCATTTCCGCCCATAGATACTAGGGATTCATGGGGGGACACAGACCAGAGGGTAGACAGCAGATGCATAGGTCTCCCTGGGGTGCCAGACGGATGATGCAAGAGGGTGATACCTGAAAAGCCCCTGTATCGGACTGCTATTTATATCTATATCTGGGAAGGGCGATGACCCCTAAACCAGAAATGAAAAGTTCAACCATCAGCCCTGCATCCGAAATAGTGCAATACCTGTAATAGATAAACATATTGGGGCCAAAGAACTCATTAGGATCACTAATAGTGCAAATCGCTACAAATTAAGAGAAATGCAGGCACTACAACAGTGGTGACCGGATGTGGTCCTGGTGTTCAGCATTGATAGAACACATGTGGAATGCAAATGCGTTCCACAGCGCTGTAAGCAGGGCACACCGGAAATGAGTCAGACATGTGACTCATGCGGGGCGCACCGGAAATACGTCAGTCAAAAGATCTATGGATTCAATCCATAAATGTAAATAGTAGCGCACTGGATGTGCGCGGACCTGGGCAGCGTGCGTTCCATACATATAAATAAAGGCACACCGGAAGTGCGCGAACCTTGGTAGCACGTGCGTACCGGGGAAGTAAATAGCGGTGCACCGGAAACACAAGGATCTGGAGAACAAATGTGTTCCAGGAGTGTAAATAACCATGCTTAGGGGACACAGTGGATTCATACTATAGATCCCCCTGGTCTCACATTGAAGGAACTTTCTATTCCAGTCCCCTTGTCGAGGGGACTGTGGAACAGTTTCTATAGCTCTAAAGGTGACGGAATCCGGGTTCCTCCCATGAATTTGGTTAACATGACGTGCAAGTGGTGTATCCCTTTTGTTCCTAATGTCCCCTAGATACGCGCTGATGTGGACCCGAAATTGGCGTTTAGTCTTGCCGATATAGTCAAGGGGACAATGGCACGTGCAGAGATACACCACCCCCACAATATGACAATTGGCAAACTGTCTATTCCAAAAAACTCGATGGGTGGCACTACTAGTAAAAGAGTTACAAGATGTAATCCATCTACAAAAGCTGCATTGCCACATCTGTAGGTGCCATTGGTCCTATTGTCAAGTCAGGTAGAAACACCTACGAGGTATGGTAAAATGGCCCTGTACCAATTAATCTTTGATGGAGCTGCCCCATCTAAAATTCACTGATGGTCTTTGTGTAATAAATTTATCAACATTAGGGTCGGCTCTGAGGATACCCCAGTGTTTTTTTAGGATCCCCATAACTCTGTCGTTTTGATCATCAAATCTCCCTATAAGATGTGTAAGAGAGTCTGAATCATTCCTTTGTTTTAAAGTGAGGAGTGTGGTCCTATTTTCTTTTCTAGCGTGTGAGTAAGTGTCATCAACAATACCCTTTGGATATCCCCTGTATGCAAACCTCATTTTTAAGTTAGAGGCCTGCCTGTCAAAGTCAGTCAAAGAGGAGCAGTTTCTCCGAAGTCTCAAAAACTGTCCCTTGGGGATGCTACGTTTGAGGGGCACAGGATGAGAGCTCTTCCAGTGAAGGTGATTATTCGTTCAAGGTAGGTCACTAAGTTGGCAGTCTTAGGGGCCCTTTGCACACTACGACATCGCAGGTGCGATGTCGGTGGGGGTCAAATTGAAAGTGACGAACTTCCGGCATCGCTCTCGACATCGTAGTGTGTAAATCGTTTTAACTACGATTACCGAGCACAAAAGCGTCGGTATCGTATGATCGGTGTAGTGTCGGTCATTTTCATTATTTTGGCTGCTGCGACGGTATGATGTTGTTCCTCATTCCTGCGGCAGCACACATCGCTGTGTATGAAGCCTCAGGAGCGAGGAATATCTCCTACCTGCGTCCCGTCTGCAATGCGGAAGGAAAGAGGTGGGCGGGATGTTTATGTCGCGGGCGGAGGAGGGGACGCTGCGCTCTCCCACTGCTCGGGTCCGGCCGCTGGTGCTGCTGCTCGGTGGTGGCTCGAGCGGTGGGCCGGATCCCGGGGACTCGAGCGGCGCTCCTCGCCCGTGAGTGAAAAGGGGGTTTGGATTGATTGTGGGGATTTATTGTCCGTGACGCCACCCACGGCTGTGGTGATAATGGTGACACCACCGCTGCTCTGGACGGGGATCCCGGGAGCGGTGACAGGGAGCAGCTTTGTTGTTAGTTCTCCCCTCCGTGGGTAGGGGGTTGGTTGTCCCGGGGCCCGGTGATGGGGTAGGGATGGATGGCAGGCGGGTTACGGGGCCTGGGGAGGTGCAGGGTCGCGGGGGCAGCGCTGTGCCGCACGGCACGGTGGTACTCACTCAGCCCAATGATGAAGACACAGTTCTCGGTAAAACACTCGGCTGGATGGACGGGTCCCACAGACGGCTGCGGTGTTGTTTCTCCCGGCAGGTTGATGGTGACTGCCTTTCCCTGCACCTAAGTACGGCGACTCTTAGCCTTGCTGGGGTTCGAAAAGCCCCTGCCAGATGGTGCTGGCTTTTCTTTGTGTACCGGTCCGGAACCGCTGGGCCACCGACCGTCCACGGTCCTTACGGTAACTCGGATAGGCCACTCCTGCAGACGGTCACCACTGTCCGCCAACCTTGCTGTTCCGCCCGGGCCACACACCCGGACGCTGTCAGTCAGTTGCTCCACTACCACACTTTCCTCCTTCCACTTTCACTGTCAAAACTAGACTCTAGCTCTGCCTGAGCTCAACTAACTGCTTTTCCCGCCTCCAGGACTGTGAACTCCTCGGTGGGCGGGACCAACCGCCTGGCCCACCCCCTGGTGTGATCATCAGCCCCTGGAGGAAGGCAACAAGGGTTTTGTGTCTGACTTCGGTGTGCCTGCTGGGAGTGTGGGGTGAGTGGGTGTTGTGCTCTGTGGGCCCTGGCTTGTCCAGGGCGCCACATTCCCCCTTAGTTAAATGCAGACCGTCCGCGGGCTGCCCGTCCATCACCGGTTTTATTTTCACCAACTGAAAAAGATAGAAAAACGGTAACACACATACAATTATAATAACTTCTTCCCACATCGGGAGGTACTCTTTCTTAAAACGGTACGGTTGCAAACGGTTACGGCTTCTGCTCTCTCCCACCCAAGCAACCTGGCCCTGATGCTGCCCCTAAGCAAACAGGCAGCACCCCTTGACCCCAGTCCAGCACAAGTTGCCCGAGCGGGTTCTGTCCTTTTCAGGGGACCCACGTCCATGGGGAACCCCTGAAACCCCCAGAGGATTGCCACCGGTTCCGGTGGTGGCTGGGCCCCAGCCTGCTCCACTGCGGGCCCTTCCTCCAATCTGCCTCTCCGGAGGCGGTAACGGTGGAAGCCACAACAAACATTTTTATTTACATGCCACTAAGTTTATGGTTGCCCTGCAAGTTCTCGGGCCTGTTCATAAAGAGTTCTTTATGCAACTTTTTGAACGGTCCCCACGGGGACAACGGTGCCGGCAACAATCAGTTTCATCAGCAGTAAATCAGATGGTAATCAGGTGACTTCATCGGTAGATTATCCTTATCATTTTTGCAAAACTTTCAAAACTTTAAACAGTGGTGGTCCCAACGGGGACGGTGACAACGGCATTCCGCTGCCCTTACTCTGATTCTTCTGAAGAGGCAGCCCCATCTTCCGCCACCAGCATATCAAACATGCAGTGGCAGGCCTGTTGTGAAAGGGGTGCCCGGTATCCGTTTCCACCATTGCACGGGGTGTAATAAACCACTGGCTCTCCCACGTAGCGGGGGCGCTCACTTGCCGCCGTGCTTACAGGGGTGGGCTCAGCACCGGAGCTGTAGTCACTGGAGTCACTATCACTTGTCTCTGCGTCAGGCGGGTTGCCGTCAGCTGCCGCAGCCTCCTGGCCTCCAGCATCCAGCACATCAGGTCCTTCTGAGGTAGCGTGGGGTAGTAGGTCAGGTTGGTTACTGCTGAGGCGCCCCAAGAATAGTGATAGGGATGATACGAGGGCCGAGACAGGGCCAGGCCCCCCAGCCGCAGTGACCGGTCCTGGTAGGACATGGGGACGTGGGCTACCCATTGGCTCCATCACATCTACTCCCTTCCCATACATTGGGGTGGTTGCAACCAGCGCTTCTACTTCATTGGTCCACTGCTCCATCATGAGGAATATCTGACTTTGCTGGCGTCGGTGGAACTCCATCACTCGGGCCTTCATCCATGCCACAGTCCCGGGCTCGGGGTCTGGCGCAATCACTGCCGGGGTTTCTGGCATATCTTTATTAAGGGGCCGCGGTCCCAGCGGCTCCCACGGGAGCAATTCAGGGGAGTCCTGAGCGTCTGCAGCCGGTTGGTCCGCCAGGGTGGGTTGGCAGGGTATCGCTACCGGTTGGACCGATAGCGGGCCTAGTGGTGGGGCGGCAGCAGCTAACGCGGGTAGCGGGGAGGGAGGCAGGGTGAGCGGGTGCAGGCCGGGATCCTCAGCCGCAGTGGCCGATCCCTCGGGAATACAGGGGCGTGGGTCCCTTACCCGCTCCTCCGAATCCTCTTCCACCTCGCGTCTCCGCATAGCGGCCACCACGTCCGCCATGTCTGTCTCCCACTCCTCCAGGAGAAGCTGCATGTGGGCCTGCAGACGGTTACTCAGTGGGACGGTCCGGTCCCTCAGCCACGTCGCCGTGCCGGGCGCGGGGGCTTCCTCGTTGGGAGTTGGGTTATGCATCTTGGTAATGAGGTCTTCCAGGAACCCAATATCGCCGCAGAGTCCTGGCGTCCCTGCTTTTATAGCCGCGCTCACATGCGACCGGCCGCCATTTCGTCCCCCTTAGCCTCTTTCCAGCTCCTCCTCTACAGGGGCGGGGTTTGGGCCTTCGCGCTTCCACTGCTCGAGGAGACGCTCGAGCGGGAACTTTTCGCGCCCAAGATGGCGGCTTCTGCAAATTTTCAGCCGGACACCTCCGGCACTAACAAGGCTCACCTCTACCAGACGGCAGAGCGGTAAGATCCTGTTCGTGACGCCAAGTTGTCGCGGGCGGAGGAGGGGAAGCTGCGCTCTCCCACTGCTCGGGTCCGGCCGCTGGTGCTGCTGCTCGGTGGTGGCTCGAGTGGTGGGCCGGATCCCGGGGACTCGAGCGGCGCTCCTCACCCGTGAGTGAAAAGGGGGTTTGGATTGATTGTGGGGATTTATTGTCCGTGACGCCACCCACGGCTGTGGTGATAATGGTGACACCACCGCTGCTCTGGACGTGGATCCTGGGAGCGGTGACAGGGAGCAGCTTTGTTGTTAGTTCTCCCCTCCGTGGGTAGGGGGTTGGTTGTCCCGGGGCCCGGTGATGGGGTAGGGATGGATGGCAGGCGGGTTACGGGGCCTGGCGAGGTGCAGGGTCGTGGGGGCAGCGCTGGAGGATATGGGCTGGAGGAGCCCCTCTTTGCCAGCAGGCGCTGGCCCTGAGAAACGGTTGCCTTGGCGGTGGCGGTGTCTCCCTCTGTTGGTTGGACTGTTGCCTTCTGTCGGCACTTGATTGTTTGGAAACCCAGGAGGTCCCCTTCACTAACGGATTCGGCAAATTCACGGCGACTCCTAGCCTTGCCGGGATCCGAAAAGCCCCTGCCAGATGGTGCTGGCTTCTCTTTGTGTACTGGTCCGGTACCGCCGGGCCACCGCCCGTCCACGGTCCTTACGGTAACTCGGATAGGCCACTCCTGCAGACGGTCACCACCGTCTGCCAACCTTGCTGTTCCGCCCGGGCCACACACCCGGACGCTGTCAGTCAGTTGCTCCACTACCACACTTTCCTCCTTCCACTTTCACTGTCAAAACTAGACTCTAGCTCTGCCTGAGCTCAACTAACTGCTTTTCCCGCCTCCAGGACTGTGAACTCCTCGGTGGGCGGGACCAAGCGCCTGGCCCACCCCCTGGTATGATCATCAGCCCCTGGAGGAAGGCAACAAGGGTTTTGTGTCTGACTTCGGTGTTCCTGCTGGGAGTGTGGGGTGAGTGGCTGTTGTGCTCTGTGGCCCCTGGCTTGTCCAGGGCGCCACATTTACGTCCCGCTCATCTCCGCCCCTCCGCTTCTATTGGCCGCCAGCCGTATGATGTCGCTGTGACGCCACACGAAACCCCCCCCTTAGGAAGGAGGCGGTTCGCCGGCCAGAGCGACGTCGCAGGGCAGGTAAGTGCAGGTGAAGCTGCTGTAGCGATAATATTCGCTACGGCAGCTATCACAAGATATCGCAGCAGCGACGGGGACGGGAACTATCACGCTCGGCATCACAGCATCGGCTTGCGATGTCGTAGTGTGCAAAGGGCCCCTTAAACCTCATACACAACAGAAAACTGTTGGTCAAACAATTGTTTAATTGACGGCTATCTCTCTCAATTCTCCCAAACACATAAATGCTCATCTTGGCCGGGCGCTCCTTTACAAGTGCATCTCAATAGATTAGAATATCATCAAAAAATTTATTTATCTCAGTAATTCATTACAAAAAGGGAAACATATATGTTATATAGAGTCATTACACACAGAGGGATCTATTCCTATATAATATAGAGAGTCATTACACACAGAGAGATCTATTTCACGTGTTTATTTCTGTTAATGTTGATGATTATGGCTTACAGCCAATGAAATCCCAAAAGTCATTATCTCAGAAAATTAGAATATTATAGAAGACCAACTGAAAAAATGATTTTACACTCAGAAATGTTGGCGCCTACTGAAAAGTCTGTACAGTAAATGCCTCAATACTTGGTCGGGCTCCTTTTGCATGAATTACTGCATCAATGCGGCGTTGCATGGAGGCGATCAGCCTGTGGCACTGCTGAGGTAGCCCAGGTTGCTTTGATAGCAGCCTTCAGCTCGTCTGCATTGTTGGGTATAGATTCCTCTGTGTGTAATGACTCTATAATATAATATCTAGGAATAGATCCCTCTGTGTGTAAATGTGCCGCCCCTGTGCCAGCAGCCGTGCTGCTCGGATCCGGATCTGCGGTATGGCTCGAGGGACTCCACCGGACCCGGACACTTCAACTAAAAGGGGACGTATTTGTATGGGATTTGTAGTAAACTGTCTGTGATGCCACCCACGGTGTGTGGTGAGATGTAAAACCACCGCTGCTGTTGTGGGGGTATCCGGGGATGATGGGCTAGCAGCTGGATGTTAACCCCTCCATGGGTAGGCATGGTTTCCCCGAGGCCCAATG
Source organism: Anomaloglossus baeobatrachus (assembly GCF_048569485.1). Classification (NCBI taxonomy): domain Eukaryota; kingdom Metazoa; phylum Chordata; class Amphibia; order Anura; family Aromobatidae; genus Anomaloglossus; species Anomaloglossus baeobatrachus. The sequence continues at coordinate 47,842,373 of NC_134355.1, forward strand.
TCTCTGGGGCTGAGGATGGTGATTGCAGGGGCCGGCGTGCCCGGCCAGGCCGAGAGGGTATCAGCTTACTCACGGTTGAATAAATCACACAAGTCACTGGTAAACCAAGGTGCTGGTGGCTGGCCGCCGCAGACGGGTGTATCTGGTCCCATACCCGGGCAGGTGGTCTGTATCTTTTCCCTCTGCACTTAGTGTTTCGTGTGGTGGACTTCCCGGTATGAAACATGGGAGTCCGCTCCTGGTCCTTTGGTTGGGAGCTGTGCCCATTGATGCTGGCCCGTGGGATCTATAGGCCTTTTACGGATGCCCTTTATCCCTCGCGCTGGGCTGTTGTCTCTTTTCGGGACTTAGGTTGGGACAGGACTTAAAATCCTGCCCTCAATTGGTTAATTAGCTAGGCCGTTGGTGCCGGTCCTGGCTTCAGGGTCCGAGTACCCCCTTTGTGTGCACGGTTTCTGGGTCGGTTCTCCAGTGTCGGTACCGGCAGGCTCCAACTCGGCCATGGTCCACCTCGGATCTGCCGAGCCGTCTTTCCATCTCCTGCCGATGCAGACCACCGTCTGCACGCCTAGTCAGTGTGTCAGGGCCCCGACCCTGGCACCTGTCACCTCCACCTCTCAACTCAAACTCCAACTGCAAACTGATGCTGACACTGACTCTCTGTTTTCCCGCCCCGGGCTCTCTAGACTCCTTGGTGGGTGTCCGCATCCGCTTGGTTCTGCCTCCAGGTGTGTCTGTCCTGCCCTAAGGGGGGGGTGACTAGGACTTCAGGTTGGCTGGTGTAACTCTATGTGGGAAAGGTGTTGTGCGGGGGCCTATCTGTGACTACCTGGTTTTGCAAGGGCGTCACATAATGACTCTATATAATATATAGGAATAGATCCCTCTGTGTGTAATGACTCTGTATAATATATAGGAACATATCCCTCTGTGTGTAATGACTATATAATATATAGGAATAGCTCAATCTGTGTGTAATGACTCTATATAATATATAAGAATAGATCCCTCTGTGTCTAATGACTATATAATATATAGGAATAGATCCATCTGTGTGTAATGACTATATAATATATAGGAATAGATCGCTCTGTGTGTAATGACTCTATAATATATAGGAATAGGTCCCTCTGTGTCTAATGACTATATAATATATAGGAATAGATCCCACTGTGTCTAATGACTCTATGTAATATATAGGAATAGATCCCCCTGTGTGTAATGACTCTATATAATATATAGGAATAGATCCCTCTATGTGTAATGACTCTATATAATATATAGGAATAGATCCCTCTGTGTCTAATGACTGTATATAATATATAGGAATAGATCACTCTGTGTGTAATGACTCTATATAATATATAGGAATAGATCCCTCTGTGTGTAATGACTCTATATAATATATAAGAATAGATCCCTCTGTGTGTAATGACTCTATATAATATATAGGAATAGATCCCTCTGTGTGTAATGACTCTATATAATATATAAGAATAGATCCATCTGTGTGTAATGACTCTATATAATATATAGGAATAGATCCCTCTGTGTCTAATGACTGTATATAATATATAGGAATAGATCACTCTGTGTGTAATGACTCTATATAATATATAGGAATAGATCCCTCTGTGTGTAATGACTGTATATAATATATAGGAATAGATCACTCTGTGTGTAATGACTCTATATAATATATAGGAATAGATCCCTCTGTGTGTAATGACTCTATATAATATATAAGAATAGATCCATCTGTGTGTAATGACTCTATATAATATATAGGAATAGATCCCTCTGTGTCTAATGACTGTATATAATATATAGGAATAGATCACTCTGTGTGTAATGACTCTATATAATATATAGGAATAGATCCCTCTGTGTGTAATGACTGTATATAATATATAGGAATAGATCACTCTGTGTGTAATGACTCTATATAATATATAGGAATAGATCCCTCTGTGTGTAATGACTCTATATAATATATAAGAATAGATCCATCTGTGTGTAATGACTCTATATAATGTATGCGATTCCCTTTTTGTATTGAATTACTGAAATAAATGAACTTTTTGATGATATTCTAATTTATTGAGATGCAGTTGTATTATCTATGAGAGAGCCAGCCTCCCATACAGAACAGTTATGTTGTTCTTGAAAGTCTTTGTGGGTGTGCAATCAGTAACCCACACCTCCGTGCACCATTTGCTACATGCCACCTTTCCATAGATCACTGTTACATAAAGCAGATTGTGCAAATATTTATGTTCTCCAATGAAGTCAATAATTGAATGTAAAATATTTTGAGGGCGATCCGCTCTTGTGTGTCTAATGGGCTGCGGCTCATTAACCGTCTATGTGAAATAAATTATAAACCGTGTTCTCCATTCACACCACGTTTACTACTATAACAAAAACCAGCCCCGGCTCCTTGCTCCAACTTTGTATATATTTTTTTATAGTTGTGGGATTATAATAGTCCAACAGACGAATTCCTCTCCATGTAGGAGTGTGCGCTACGTATCTGTGCACATCCTGGACAATACGAAATCTCACAATATTCTTTTCTTGCACAGTTCAAAAAGATTTGGAGGCAGCTGGACTAAATTGATGTGTAACGTGATCCAGTGCGAGGACAAGTTTTCCATCATGTATAATGGCTACTGGGTCCTTGTTAGATTTCTGCATCACTTTCTATAGAAATAAATGATAGAGCTGCGAATTATTAAAGTAATAACATCTGGCGATCCAGAATAGTCATTCGATAATGCTTGGAAATTGGGACATTACTCCATTGAATGGATACATTTCAAGATCTATCACGTAACAAGGGCTCCATTGTCTGGAAGCTTTTGACGTCCGCGAAGGACCCGATGGAACGGGGGTTCTGAGACTTTTTTGTTCATTTTTACACTATGTCAGCATTTGTCAAGACTATATGTTTCAGCTTTTATAATATTATCTCCTCTGGTTTGTGTCAGTTTGTTACATACAGAACAGTATGTAGACAGAATTCAGAAACCAGAAGAAGCCGTCATTGTTACCGTGTCTGCCTTTGGGACCCAAGTCAAGGACTTGGCTACGTCCTTGACCCAAGTCAAGGACGTAGCCAAGTTCTATAATATTTTATCACAACCAAGTTTCAAGCATGCCATACTATACATTGTATGAGATAAAGAATACAATTGGAACCGAGGTAACACAATATTTGATTACCTTTGATGAACCTGGAACCATATGTCAGAGGTTGTCCACTACTTTAATTTTAAAAATGGGCCCATGGTGGTCCTAAGATTAAAAAATACATAATCTACTGGTGCCTCCAAAACTCCTTTGTACCGGTCTTTTAGTTTCCTCTTTCGGGGACATTATGAGACTGTTGCAGCCAATCAGAATCCACTGATTGACTGCAGCGGTCATATTCCATCTGAGCCAGAAGAAACAGTTGAAGGGAACATGACTGCCCAACTGACAAATCCCACTGTAAGGAGAAGACAGAAGACCAGTATGGCATACTGGCAGTGCAAAAGAGCAACAAGGCATGAATAAGAGATTATGTGTTTTTCTTTTGATATGAGGACCACTATGGGCCCATTTTTTAATCTAGGCAACAGTTCTGTTAAAGCACCTCTCCAGTGTTTTTTGTTTTTCTTATTTCCTCATTGGATTGGTGCTTTAAATGTAAGTCCCCTGCCCTTGCCTTATACTCACCTACTGTCGTCTTCACCTTCTATCACCACCGCTCTGGTCGGTCTTCTGCAATTTCCATTTTATGACCTACCATTAGCTCCAGTGTTTCATAGAGTACGCCGGAGGTCACAACTCAGTACAACTCTATGGTAGCCTCGCTCTGGCTCTCATAGACTTGTATTGAATGCTTGTGATGTAACCTCTGGCCAGTCAGAAGTTATGGGTCATAGATGGCACTACGTTACCAAAGCGGCATTGGTAAGTGACCATAATATTAGGGGCACAGGGTTCATATTTAAACCGCCACTCCAGAGCTTTAAGAAATGCCTTAATGAGTTATTTCTATCCCATAAAGTGATGGCCTATCCCAGCAATAGTCTATCATTTAGTGAAATTGGAAAGTCTCTTTTAGGTTGGTTCACACACAATTAAAAATATGGAGATGAGATGTATATTTCTCTTTTCTGCCAGAAATACTCCTGCCTTTGGTTCAAAAAACAGTATCTCAAAAAATACTGTGTGTGAAATCGCCCTTGAAGGGGTTTTCCAACGAATAGCATTATTTATACATAAGGCCCAACACCTCCCATTCCTTTATTGATAATTGGTCATGATGGTGTAGGAGGGTGACCGGTGCCCTGCAGCCCCCCTGAAGACATCATGATTTTTTGTATATTTATGTATTGGAAATGTTTATATGTGTGTGCTCTCGGGTGCACTGTATTCAGGCACCACTAGGTGTCACTAGGTGTCACTGCTCCCTGGTCCTTTAGCTTGGGGTTGGGATGGAGAACAGGGCTGAAGCAGTTAAAGGTTAAACCTGCCCAGCAACAGTAAGTTGACAATTGGGATTAGTCATATAGGGACACCGTTGAGTAGAGAGAAGAAGCTGTATTTGAGGGAGAAGATAGTTAGAGAAGTCCAGAGTTATTCGGCCAGATCCTCAGGGTCACCCCAGAAAACCCTGATCAAGTGGACAAAGGAAACTCTTCAGTAGCTGGATGCAGAAATAGGCACAGACCGACCCTGAAGTTGTGAGCCTTGATTTTAGTGGAATTTCTGGGAAGCAACTGACTCCATAGGAGCGGTCCAGGCATGAGGTAACATAGACCTAGGCAAACGGGTCGTCACAGAGACATTGATGAAGGATCTCCGTCCGATGGTGAATCAAATCCCTGTGGGAGGGGACGCGATTAGATCCATGTGGGACTCCATGAATTTACTAAATGCCACTGTGGTGTTGCCCGGGGAAACAGACAGTCCTATAGTAGCTGGACAGATGTGCAGGAGGGAGCAGAGTGCAGGAAAGTGTGAAATGAAACCAAACCATAACATGCCTGTAATTTTCAAGCTATGTGCCCACAGTGGATGTAACATGCCTGTAATATTCCAGTTATGTGCCCGCAGTGGATGTAACATGCCTGTAATATTCCAATTATGTGCTCGCAGTGGATGTGCTCCACAGAAACTGTGCGAGTTTTTCAGTAAAGAAGTGTTAAATGTTATTCTGGACTTCATTTATTGTTAATGTGGCTGATGGTGAATGCCGAGTACAGCACTCAGCTTTGTCCCACACACCTATAGACAATTATTGGGGTGGAGGCCAGGCATCAGCACCTCTTCTCCAATCAAGATGGGGCTGCACATGTGGCGCCCCTGCGGGCACATTCACACTTTACATAAGCGTAGGAGTCTTCTCACTGGGGAGCTGGACTAGGGTAGGCAGGGGTTTGGCTATCATGAAGTATGGGACTTCCCCGCTCACTAGGACAACCACCTGTGGGGCGGGTTCCACTTGGGCTAGAAGTAGGAGCAACTCACACAATCTTCAGTCAGTCTATCTGGGACATCAGTTCTGGTGTCACGAGACCCCCATTTTCTCTTCATCTTTCTATTACGCTTGGAGTGGAATGCTCAGCCCGGGTTCCTCACTGCTGGAGGGGCAACTCTTACAAAGAACCTTTTCCAAACACCGGTGGCTTTTTCCAACTTATCCGAGGTCAATGTGGCCCATCACAGAGGTGACCAGGTTACTTAAAGAAGTGTGAGTAAAGACACCTGGAACCACAGCGGCCGACTCGGACTCTTATTACCGTTGCTGTCGCCCCGCGCCTCGGCCACCGCCATTACTACTACTCCCCTCATCATCCTCCCTGGGGCCAGCTCCACCTGTGGGGAACAGCACCATCTCAGCTGCTCTTAACCATCCACCCCGAAAGACAGTGACAGCAGCGGCGGCTAAGCCCTGGCTGCATACCGCAGGTGGTGTCACGACAAACATCCACTTCTTAATCCCCCTTTTCTTGTAGACACCTCGGGACACGAAGTCAGGCAGGCGTCGAGTAAGGTTAACTCCCTGCCCCGTTGGGTGCCACACACAGAGCCACATACCTGTGATGGATGTCAGAGGCATAATAATTGCTGTCGCAGAGATCATGATCATGACCCCGGTCGGCTTTAGAGGGCCTGCCAACTCTAGATGGAACATACTTCAGTTGAATGTGCCTCTGATGACATACATTCAGCTGAAGTGTATATGTGGCGCCCTGGACAAGCCAGGACGTCACAGGTACTGCAACAACACACCCCACACCCCGGTTAGGAACATCAAGGTCAGACACAAATCCTTATTGCCTCCCTCCAGGGGCTGATGTCCACACCAGGTGGGGTGGAGCCAGGCGGTTGGCTCCTCCCACTGAGGAGTTCACAGCCCTGGAGGCGGGAAAAGCGAGTTAGTTGAAGTTCCGTGAGGGAAATTGAAGGAGGGAAGTAGTAGTTGAGGAGCTGGAGCAGACTGACCGTGTCCGGGTACGTGGCCCGGGCATCTGAGAGCAAGGTTAGCAGACGGTGGTGACCGTCTGCAGGAGAGGCCGATTGACGCACAACCGTCAGGACCGGGGACGGGCGGTGGCCCGCCGGTACCGGATCGGGGAGCGAAGAGAAGCCAGCACCATCCGGCAGGGCCTACGGACCCCGACCAGGCTTGGAGTCACCGTTAAACCGGTCAAATCCGTCAGCGACGGAAACCTCCGGGGTTTCCCAGCAGTAAAGACCCGACTGAAGGCAACTGCTCAACCGTGAAGGGAAATACAGCTGCCGCCACAGCTAGGGTTCCCAGGGCCAGCGCCAGCGGGCAAAAGGGGCTCCTCTGGCAAACACACCGCTGGGGAGCGGGCTACCGGTGTGAAGCCATCGGGGCCGAAAACACAACAAAGGTGCAGGGAGAGACAGTCACCGCCAACCTACCGGGAGTGATCACCGCAGCCGCTTGTGGGACCCGTCCATCCAGACGTCTGTTTTACCAGAGACTCCGTGTACGTTACTGGCTGAGTGAGTAGCACCTCGCCAAACCCCACCATCCACCTTCCAGTCAACATCACCGGGCCCCAGGACCACCAAAATTCCCCCTACCCACGGAGGGGAGAGAACCATCCCAGCTGCTCCCTGTCATCGCTCCCGGGATCCCCGTACAGAGCAGCGGTGGTGTCCCAAACTCACCACATACCGTGGGTGGCGTCACAAACCGACATCCCAAACCCCAACAAACCACCCCTTTCACTCACGGGTGAGGAGCGCCGCTCGAGTCCCTGGGATCCGGCCCACCGCTCGAGCCACCGAGGAGCAGCAGCAGCGCCGGACCCGAGCGTTAGCGAGCGCAGCACCCCGCTGCCCGTGACAACTTGGCGTCACGAACAGGATCTTACCGTTCTACCGCCTGGTAGAAGTGCGCCTTGTGTCCCGCCGGAGATGTCCGGACGAAAATTTTCAGAAGCCGCCATCTTGGGCGCGAAAAGTTCCCCGCTCGAGCGTCTTCCCGAGCAGTGGAGGCGCAAAAGCCGAAGCTCCGCCCCTGAAGAGGAGGTGCCGGAAAGGAACCAAGGGGGGCACGGATGGCGTCTGGCCGCATGTAGATCACAGCTATAAAAGCAGGGACGCCAGGACTCTGTGGCCATCTTTTGGTTCCTGGAAGAGGCCGCCGCAGCGATGCACTGTCCAGCCAGCAGCACCGTAGCCCCCGTGCCCGGCACCGCGGCGTGGGTGTAGGCCCGGACCGTCCAGCTAAGCAGCCGTCTGCAGGTCCGTGTGCAGCTCCTCCTGGAGGAGTGGGAGGCCGACATGGCGGACATGGTGGCGGCTATGCGGAGACGCGAAGTGGAGGAAGAGAAGGAGAGGCGGGTAAGCGACCCATGCCCCTGTAGTCCGAGGGGATTGGCCGTAGCGGCTGAGGGGCCCGGCCTGCTCCTGCTTCCCCTGCTGCCTCTATCGCTACCCGCATTGGTTGTTACCACCCCGCTACTAGGCCCGCTACCTGCCCAACCGGTAGCGGTACCCTGCCCGTCTGCCGAAGCAGACCGACCTGCAGCCGAGGCCTATAACCGTCCTGACCCGCTTCCCTGGAAGCTGCCTAAGACCGAGCCCGTCGGCGGAGATGTAACGGTGGCACATACAGTGACCGTGCCTGATCCCGCACTGACTCCGACAGCCCGTCCCGTGCAGGAGGAGGCGGAGGTCGAGCGGGAGAGGAACCCTGTACCCATCCCCCACGCCTCGGCTGAGGCTGCGCCGGGTCATTGCTGTGAGGCAGCACCCCAGGCCACGACACCGTGGGATCTTCCACAGAGGGCGCCAGTGGTAGGCAGCGTGGTGGAAGTCTCGCGGGGCCCAACCCGCGCGCAGGGGCAAGTAGTAGCCCCTTACTGGGACAGGGAACCGACCCCGCTGGGCCGAGAAATCGCGGCGAGGGAGAGGCTGAGAGCGGAGATGATAGCCCGCACCATCAGAGAGAAGTAGAGCCTCCGCAGAGCCACCTTCCGGGTATGGGGCCCGATCCATAAGGGGCAAGTGAGGAGGTTCGATGTCCGTTGGGGATACGGGTTCATCTTCGAACCGGGCCTGGAGGCCGAAGTCTTCATGGCCCGCTGGGACGTCAACGCACATTTACCGGAAGACCACCCAGACCGTAACCTGCTCCCAGGGGACCTAGTGCAGTACACACGGCACTGTGGAGAGAGGGGCTGGTTTGCCCTGGATGCCAAACTGATGGGCAGTCAGGAGGCCCAAGCACTGGCCCAGCCCCCTCCTCTGGCCGCTGTAGTGAACCAGCAGTAATGTCAGCGGTCCCTCCGCCGCAAGTTGTCCCCGTTGGGACCACCAGTATCGTTAAGTAACCGAATAATAAGAGAAAGTAATCCACCGAACTGTGACCAGATTAGCACCGTGATTGAACCGGCCGTTGCCGGAAACTAGTCCCCGTTGAGACCCTCTGCACCGTTTGCGTAAGGAACTACTTACGGACAAGCTCGAGAACTTGCAGGGCAACCACAAACTAGTGGCATGTAAATAAAAATGTTGGCTTATACCGTTACCGCCTCCGGAGAGGCAGATTGGAGGAAGGGCTAGCAGTGGAGTAGGCTGGGGCCCGGCCACCACCTGGACCGGTGGCCATCCTCCGGGGGTCAGGGGTCCCCCATGGACGCTGGTCCCCTGAAAGGGACCGTACCTGCTCGGGTAATTTCGTTCTGGACTGGGGCAAGGGGCGCTGCCCACTTCTTAGGGGCAGCATCAGGGCCAGGTTGTTTGGGCGGGGGGAGAGCGGAAGCCGTATGTTTAATAAAATTGACTGCCTTTTAGTAACGTTTAAGAAAGTGCCTCCCGTAAGGGAAGTTTTATAAAAATGTTTGTGTTTTACATGTTTTACCGCTTTTTCTACAGAATTGAGAAAATAAAACCGGTGATGGACGGGCAGCCCGCGGACAGTCTGTGTTTAACCAAGGGGGAATGTGGCGCCCTGGACAAGCCAGGACGTCACAGGTACTGCAACAACACACCCCACACCCCGGTTAGGAACATCAAGGTCAGACACAAATACTTGTTGCCTCTCTCCAGGGGCTGATGTCCACACCAGGTGGGGTGGAGCCAGGCGGTTGGCTCCTCCCACTGAGGCGTTCACAGCCCTGGAGGCGGGAAAAGCGAGTTAGTTGAAGTTCCGTGAGGGAAAGTGAAGGAGGGAAGTAGTAGTTGAGGAGCTGGAGCAGACTGACCGTGTCCGGGTACGTGGCCCGGGCACCTGAGAGCAAGGTTGGCAGACGGTGGTGACCGTCTGCAGGAGAGGCCGATTGACGCACAACCGTCAGGACCGGGGACGGGCGGTGGCCCGCCGGTACCGGATCGGGGAGCAAAGAGAAGCCAGCACCATCCGGCAGGGCCTACGGACCCCGACCAGGCTTGGAGTCGCCGTTAAACCGGTCAAATCCGTCAGCGACGGAAACCTCCGGGGTTTCCCAGCAGTAAAGACCCAATTAAAGGCAACTGCTCAACCGTGAAGGGAAATACAGCTACCGCCACAGCTAGGGTTCCCAGGGCCAGCGCCTGCGGGCAAAAGGGGCTCCTCTGGCAAACACACAGCTGGGGAGCGGGCTACCGGTGTGAAGCCATCGGAGCCGAAAACACAACAAAGGTGCAGGGAGAGACAGTCACCGCCAACCTACCGGGAGTGATCACCGCAGCCGCCTGTGGGACCCGTCCATCCAACCGTCTGTTTTACCAGAGACTCCGTGTACGTTACTGGCTGAGTGAGTACCACCGTGCCGTCAGGCACCGCGCTGCCCCCGCGACCCTGCACCTCGCCAAACCCCGCCATCCACCTTCCAGTCAACATCACCGGGCCCCGGGACCACCAAAATTCCCCCTACCCACGGAGGGGAGAGAACCATCCCAGCTGCTCCCTGTCATCGCTCCCGGGATCCCCGTACAGAGCAGCGGTGGTGTCCCAACCTCACCACATACCAAGGGTGGCGTCACAAACCGACATCCCAAACCCCAAGAAACCACCCCTTTCACTCACGGGCGAGGAGCGCCGCTCAAGTCCCCGGGATCCGGCCCACCGCTCGAGGCACCGAGCAGCAGCAGCGCCGGACCCGAGTGTTAGCGAGCGCAGCGCCCCGCCGCCCGCGAAATATAGAGATGCAGAGACCTGTCAGCTCCCTGCATTGCTTTACACACTGCTGGACAATTAGAAGCCGACAGTTGATGTCAGCTGACGCCGAAATCAGCTGCCACATCTTGTGTCTGCAGTAGAAAAGAATGGCGCATGGGTGAGAGTGAAGGAAGGTGAGTGGAAAGTTTTTTTTTTTCTTTATGCAGACCGGGGAACATATATGCCAAGATTTGGGAAATATTTACCAAGATGGGGGACATATCTACCAAGATAGCAAACAGTATAAACCAGGAGGGGGACATATATACTAGGATGGGGGACATATATACCAGAATAAGGTACATGTATACCAGGATGGGGGACATATTTATGCCAGGATGTGCCTAGGATGGGGGAAATATAAACCAGTATAGGCTCAAGATGCTCAAGATGGGGGACATGCAAACTATGATTGGCACACTATGGCAGACATATATACTTGGATGGGACCCAGGATAAGGGAGATTAGTACAGGACAGGGGATATTACTACATAATAGGGGGATGGCAACAAATATATCTTTATAGAATTAGAAAGCTACAGGGGCCCTTACATCTGACCAACATGGAGATGGGTGGGAATGGGGGGCCAGATCCAAATCTTACACTAGGGCCCATCGGACAATAGTTATGTCACTGATGGGTGGGCATTCGGTTCAATAAGACCAACAGTTATCAGCAAATTATTCTACAGTCATATGAAAAAGTTTGGGCACCCCTATTAATGTTAACCTTTTTTCTTTATAACAAATTGGGTTTTTGCAACAGCTATTTCAGTTTCATATATCTAATAACTGATGGACTGAGTAATATTTCTGGATTGAAATGAGGTTTATTGTATTAACAGAAAATGTTCAATCCGCATTTAAAAAAAATTTGACCGGTGCAAAAGTATGGGCACCTCAACATAAAAATGACATTAATATTTTGTAGATCCTCCTTTTGCAAAAATAACAGCCTCTAGTCGCTTCCTGTAGCTTTAAAGAGTTCCTGGATCCTGGATGAAGGTATATTTGACCATTCCTGTTTACAAAACAATTCCAGTTCAGTTAAGTTTGATGGTCGCCGAGCATGGACTGCACGCTTCAAATCATCCCATAGATTTTCAATGATATTCAGGTCTGGGGACTGGGATGGCCATTCCAGAACATTGTAATTGTTCCTCTGCATGAATGCCTGAGTAGATTTGGAGCGGTGTTTTGGATCATTGTCTTGCTGAAATATCCATCCCCTGCGTAACTTTAACTTCGTTACTGATTCTTGCACATTATTGTCAAGAATCTGCTGATACTGAGTTGAATCCATGCGACCCTCAACTTTAACAAGATTCCCGGTGCCGGCATTGGCCACACAGCCCCAAAGCATGATGGAACCTCCACCAAATTTTACTGTGGGTAGCAAGTGCTTTTCTTGGAATGCCGTGTTTTTTTGCCTCCATGCATAACGCCTTTTTGTATGACCAAACAACTCAATCTTTGTTTCATCAGTCCACAGGACCTTCTTCCAAAATGTAACTGGCTTGTCCAAATGTGCTTTTGCATACCTCAGGCGACTCTGTTTGTGGCGTGCTTGCAGAAATGGCTTCTTTCGCATCACTCTCCCATACAGCTTCTCCTTGTGCAACGTGCGCTGTATTGTTGACCGATGCACATTGACACCATCTGCAGCAAGATGAAGCTGCAGGTCTTTGGAAATGGTCTGTGGATTGTCCTTGACTGTTCTCACCATTCTTCTTCTCTGCCTTTCTGATATTTTTTTTGGCCTGCCACTTCTGGGCTTAACAAGAACTGTACCTGTGTTCTTCCATTTCCTTACTATGTTCCTCACAGTGGAAACTGACAGTTTAAATCTCTGAGACAACTTTTTCTATCCTTCCCCTGAACAACTATGTTGAATAATTTTTGTTTTCAGATCATTTGAGAGTTGTTTTGAGGAGCCAATGATGCCACTCTTCTTAGGAGATTCAAATAGGAGAACAACTTGTAAGTGGCCACCTTAAATACCTTTTCTCATGATTGGATACACCTGCCTATGAAGTTCAAAGCTCAATGAGGTTACAAAACCAATTTAGTGCTTTAGTAAGTCAGTAAAAAGTAGTTAGGAGTGTTCAAATCAAGAAATTGATAAGGGTGCCCATACTTTTGCAGCGGTCAAATTTTGTTTAAATGCGGATTGCACATTTTCTGTTAGTACAATAAACCTAATTTCAATCCAGAAATATTACTCAGTCCATCAGTTATTAGATATATTAAACAGAAATAGCTGTTGCAAAAACCCAATTTGTTATAAAGAAAAAAGGTTAACATTAATAGGGGTGCCCATACTTTTTCATATGACTGTATATCCAATAGATAGGTTAATTAATTGATATTTTGGGAACAATCCTGTTTATTCAGAACATTTTTTGACCATTTTACATTTTTCAGATTCTTTCAGGTTCAGGAGAGCAGAAGGACATTTTTATTACAATACTTCTATATGTACATAACCTAGATGTCAAATATTTGTCTATTATTTGGCTAGGCTTGTTGTAATACAGGTTACAGGTTAATACAGGTTACGCTTCTGTGGGCGCCTTTATGGGCTTTTTAACATAAGGTGTATTAAATGTCCTTTTATTCGAGGCTACTGCTGGACTTTCTCTTCTGTTTGCTCTGGTTTGAGAAGACTGACCAAACAAATCTAACAGCTTTAGCAAATACAGATGGCATTGTGTGCTCAAAGATATTTGCTTGAATCTCACAATGGATAAATTCTTGTATATTCAGCATCTACTATGGTTAAGACCATTTACATAGAAGAGCAGACATTTTTTCAAAGTATTATCCTTTTCTGAAACTTGTCCATGCAAGTCACCATGGTCATTTAGCAATTTAGTCTCCAGGAACAGAAAGATTATCAAAAATCAAAATTAATAAAAGTAGAACAGATTCAAATTGCAATCACAATTATTCAACCCCCCATTGCAAATTTGGATTATTACCAACATTTAGAAATGTTCTGCAATTTAGACAGCTCAACACTGTATACTTAGCTCCACGATTCTGCAAGATTTGTGTTTTGTCATGCCTGGTATTATTCAGTCCCTCATCTGTATTAGTGTTTTTTGGATCCCAGTAACATCTGAGTGCTGGTACAGTGGTGGAGAGGTTTAGTAACCTCAGGATTTTTCCATATCAGTAGTGCTGTTATTTATTAGGATTTTTACGGCTGCAGACAGTTGCTCTTTCCAAACCTTTTCCATAAAGATAGTTTGGGCCTCACCTTTGCTGAAATCTGTCCTTTCTGGCTTTGTATTGTGTTTTTCTATATTACCGTAGCCATGTGGGGGGCTATCTATCTATCTTTGGGGACTACTCTGAGGCAGATTAGCTTTCTTATATTTCTATCTGTGAGATTATTTAGTTCTCCAGCTTTGTCGAGGTGTCCAGGTCATCGTAGGCACGCCCCACGGCTACTGTTAAGCCTGCTTTACACGTTGCAATTTCGCATACGATATCATATGCGATTTGCAACGCCCCCATCGTATGTGTGGCACGTTCAATTTGTTGAACGTGCCACACAAACGATTAACCCCCCATCACACGTACTTACCTTCCATACGACCTCGATGTGGGCGGCGAACGTCCACTTCCAGGAGTGGGAGGGATGTTCGGCGTCACATCGACGTCACGCTGCAGCTGGCCAATAGAGGCGGAGGGGCGGATCTGAGCGGGACGTAAACATCTCGCCCACCTCCTTCCTTCCGCATTGTGGGCCGGGAGCCACAGGACGTAGGTAAGATCTGTTCATCGTTCCCGGGGTGTAACACACTGCGATGTGTGCTACCCCGGGTACGATGAACAATCTGACGTGCAATTCTAGAGAAAGGTACGATGTGTATGCGATGAACGTTTTATCAATCGCAATCGCACGTACCTGTCACACACTGCAATATACCTTACGATGCCGGATGTGCGTCACTTACGACGTGACCCTGCCGACACATTGTAAGATACATTGAAGCATGTAAAGTGGGCTTTAGTTGTGTGTCAGGATTAGGTCTGCAGTCCGTTAAGTTTCCAGCCACTCTGTTACCTTTTTGGGATTCCGCATTATTTGATCCTCCCCGGTCCCTGAATCATAACAGAATTACAACTTAAAACAGATGCAATACTCAGAGGCGACTGAAGCCTCAGGGGTGCCACATATAAACAAGGATACTTCGAATGAGCTAATAAGTTAGTCAGAGGACATAGCTGCTTAGAAATGGTTAATCTACTAAAGGAAGACATAGCTGTTGCTTAAGGGTTTATGAGTCTCTATTTAAATACACACAGATCACAAAGCACACACACTGCATTAAGAGGTGTTTCAATTTTTTTTCTTCTTGTCTCCTCCTCCATTCCCTGATGCGCCGTAATACACAGGAATCAGTACATCTAATAGACCCCCTCTCTATTTATACACAGTAATTCTATAAGCCTCCATCGCCATCAAGAGAGTGAAACCGTACAATTGCCAGGTTTTACGTGACTTCGTTCTCCAGCTTTTAAAAGACCAGAGCTTTTCTTCCACTAAATAAGGATTTTTTTTTACCTTTCCTAATTCTAAATATTTGATAAATGATTTATACTTTAGTCTAGTTTATGTCATAAAGTTTCCTAGAAGGTGATAGGTCTACGAAGTTTCGAAGATGATAAGTCTTTTTTAAAATTTGACTGCAAAAGGTGACCCTTCCCTTCAAGTCTTTAGTGAATCTATACAATGAACAGCTAGTTTATACTGATTTAATGTGTAGAAAATTGCATGCTTACCAATGTTTCAATTTAAGCCCTCTCCCGGGGACCACCCAGGAAGTCCAAAATGACCCAGGCCCACGTACGTTTGGCTGGTGTTTGCATGAACTCCATGCTTTTTGTTAGAAACTCTGCCAGCTTGTCCTGGCAAAATGTGGACTGTTGGCAAGTGTGACATTGTATGCTTTCAATCAACCTTCTGTTCTTCAAAGTGCTAACGATAGTGGGTTAAAACATCACTCTACACATGAACATATGCTTTTACACTGTATATAGGCAGTCATGGCTGAAAGTGTTGGCACCCTTGAAATTGTTCCAGAAAATGAAGCATTTCCCCCAGACATTAATTGCAGTTACACATGTGTTGTTATACCCATGTTTATTTCCTTTGTGTGTACTGGAACAACAGAAAAAAAAATTGATAAAAAAGGCAAATTGGACATAATTTCACAAAATGCCCCAAATATGGGCCGGACAAAATTGTTGGCACCTTTCAAAGATTGTGGGTAAACAACTTTATTTCAAGCATGTGATGCTCGTTCAAACTCATCCACGGCAAGTAACACGTGTGGGCAATATGAAAATCACACCTTGAACCAGATATTTGGGTGAGAAGTTCACTCAATCTTTGCATTGTGTATCTGTATGTGCCACACTAATCATGGAGAACAGAAAGTGAAAAAGAGAACTGCCTGAGGACTTGACAATTGGAAGGTAAGGCATTGCTTACTACCGTGAAAAATTCCGGGCTGTGGCTGACCAGCATTGACCTATGGAGTCTCATTCTGAGAATTTTCTTAGAACAAAGCTCCATAGGAATCGATGAGTGTCATGGGACATTACGTCATTGGATTACGTCGGAACTTCAAGGATTCATTTTCAATTAATAAATTGATGAAGAGGGAGTGTGGGGGAGTGTCTATTAACCAATTGGAATATGTCGGAAAGTCAAGGATTTTTTTAAATTTAATAAATAGGGATGAGGATGTGTGGGGAAGTGTTTATTCAAGTAAACTTTTTTCCTGTGTATGTGTTTTTTAACTCTATATTTACCAAGTTAGTACTAGGGGTGTCTGATAGATGCCTCTCCATTACTATCCACTGGGCTTGATGCCAGCTGTCAATTCACAGCTGACATCAACCCCCAAAACTATTACCCTGTTTGCCACCTGTGCAATTGGGAAGAACTGAACAAAGCACCAGAATTGGATATGCCACTTCTGGTGCAATGCAGGCTGCTATTTTTATGATGGGAGGGGCTTAATAACCATAATAGTTCCCAGCCTGAGAATAGCAGCCCCCAGCTGACTGCTTTGGCTGGTTATCAAAAATAGAGCAGAGTCCATGACATTGTTTTAAATTATTTATTTCAATCTTTTTAAAAAAATGCCATGGGATCCCCTCTTTTTTGATAATCAGCCGAGGTAAAGCTGACAGCTGAGAGTTGCAGCCCACATTTGTCTGCTTTACCTGTGCTGGTTATCAAAAATAAGTGGGTCTCCACAATAATTTTTAAATATGTTGCCTAGCCATATTTGTTTTCAGTGCAATTGCCCCTATTTTGCTTCCTTCTTCAGCCCCCCAGTCCTTACTAAGACCATTTTACAGCAAAGAAGTTCAGGTCTCCATTGACTTATATGGGTTTCAGGGTCCAGGGTCAAGTAAACCTGAACTTTCATGGGTCTGCTCATCCCTATTCACCACTGACCCAGTTTTTGATTTAATGATCCCTCTGAAATAAAAAAAGATGCCACAAAGAGAGAATTAGGTGGCAAAGATTATGTGGTAGAAAGAATGTGTAGAACGAGGAGTACAAAATAATGTCCAAAACAGAGGACAGGAAAATAAATTCTCTTCACTTTCCAATAATGTGGTAAATATTATAACCAAGATACATTTCCATTGTATGTACAGAATGTCATCAGTGACATCACATATATTAGTATGGGCCAAAAACTTTTCTACTGATCACATGATTGACATCCCATGAAGATGTTCCTATTGAGATTAATAGAGGTCAAAAGCAAAAGGATATGTTCATGTAATCTCCTTGAAATGCCGTAAGAGTCACCAAGGTTTTCTTTTCTTTTTTTTTGTAAATTCTTTGTTTTAGAATGTTCAATAAATAAATTATCAAATAAACATCATTTATAGCAACATTCATTTTCTATAAATAACAGAAAAAGTAACGGAAAAGAAAAAAGGTATTAAAGGGGAGAAGGGGAGAAGGTTTTCTTCAGGAAGAAGCTGGACATTTTTTTCTCGAAGTGGCTTCTCTTGTGATTTAGTGGTAATTTTTTGTGGCAGCTCCACCGCCAGCATCTTTTCCCTTATGCTTTCAACAATAAAGAGTGGGCGGCTTTCAAAAGATACCACCCTAAGAATTAACATCATACTTCTTTTAACCGCTTCACACTTTTGAAACCCTAAAGCAGTTAAAAGAAGTAACGATAAACTAAACATGTGGACAGCAATGTTGTTTTTACATTGCTGTGCATTATGATCATTTTTTGGGCACTTTTTCAAGCAGCTTCCAGGAGTCGTGGACACTCCTGGAAGAGCGAAAAGTTGCAGCATGCTGCGATTATCAGTTATGAGAAGCGATATCCAGGCGGCACTCAAAGTTGCAGGTGAACGGTCAAGGGATGGCACACCCAAATAATAAATAAACATAAGACTGGCACTCCAAAACTTGCAGTAATCTTTAGGATTTAATCCATGGCAGCACAGTACAAACAAAAAAAACAAAGAACACGTTTTCGGCTAGACCATTAACCTTTGTGGTCTAGCCGAAAACGCGTTCTTTGTTTTTTTGTTTGTACTGTGCTTCTGAGGATTAAATCCTAAAGATTACTGCATGTTTGGACCGCGATTATCAACTAGAGATGTGTAACTTGCACCTATACAAGTCTATGGGTGCGAGTGAAACAACAGACTGCACTCGGATGACATCTGAGTGCAGTGCGATGATCGCATCAGCTGACAATGGAGGAGATGGGGAGATTCATCCCCTGGTCCTCCACAGCTTTGATCGCAGGATTAGATCACAGTATAATATGCTATAATAGAATATGCTAATGACCCTCGGCTCACACTGGCAGCACAGCAGGAGACGAGGGTCATTAGCATATTCCCATTGCCCAACGACTCCAGTTCAAAACCCTAACCATGACCTACAAAGCCATCCACAACCTGTCTCCTCCCTACATCTCTAACCTAGTCTCCTGGTACTTACCTGCATGTAACCTTCGATCCTCACAAGATCTCCTTCTCTACTCCCCTCTCATCTCCTCTTCCCACAATCGCATCCAAGATTTCTCCCGTGCTTCCCCCATACTCTGGAATGCTCTGCCACAACACATCAGACTCTCGCCTACCTTGACAAGCTTCAAAAGGAACCTGAAGACCCACCTCTTCCGACAAGCCTACAACCTGCCGTAACCCTCAGTCTGATGTAGCGCCGCACGACCAACTCTACCCTCACTTACTGTATCCTCACCCATCCCTTGTAGACTGTGAGCCCTCGCGGGCAGGGATCTTTATCCTCCTGTACCTGTCTGTGTCTTGTATTGTTTATGATTATTGTACTTGTCCATATTATGTATACCCCTTTCACATATAAAGCGCCATGGAATTGATGGCGGTATAATAATAAATAATAATAATATCACATCCAATGCGCTCACAGCGGATGCCAAATGATCGTGTGAATCCAACCTAAAAATGGAAAAGCCCATCAAGGTCAAAATTGAGTGTTTAATTAATTTTTTTCTAGTGACTATTTTGATATGTATCCTGTTATTGTCCTGATTTAATTTTTTTTCTCATTTATTATGACATGCGACGTATAAACATACAATGTTATGTCTTGTTACACTATATAACATAAAATACTTAAGGAAGCATTTATGTATCTGGCATTCTTGAAAACAAAACAGAAATAAAAAAAAAATACTAAAAATAAAACTACACTAAATTAAGTTTCCAGCTTTTCTGGAAATTTGGTTTTAATTACATTGTTTAGATTCAATGTTTCCTCTTCTCGGCAACATTCTCCAGAATTGTTTTCCCATATCTGTTGTTGGCCTTTTTGTAAAATGTTTTGACAGCTATTTTTGATTAAATATATACAATTTGGTCATTAACCTTTTATCTGACTCGGTTGCTTTTCTCCGGTAAGATGTTTTCGCGAAGGTTTACTCAACGTGTTACATATCTTTCAATGTTCCTAGAATTCTTTGTAAACTGCCTTCATTACGATGATGAATTACTGATCTATCAGAGCGCGTTTGTTGGTCTAAGGCTCTTGCTATGTGTGGACAGACACAGTATGTTATTTTATTCTTACTTGTTCCATACACTTTTTTTTCTAACTTGATGGCAACCCCCCATTTGGTGCCAGTTTTTACATTCCAGCTGTTGTACATTTATCTTTTTCCTACAACAAATACTTATCATTAGTTCACATTTTTCGGAGCTAGACATTGGGGCAGACAGTATATTTGTGGGAAAACCCAGGGAATCTGGCAGCAGGTTCTACTAAGTTGCTCCGAGATGGAATATTTGGTTTCAGGGGTGTTCCTAGACACTTAAAATTGTAGCACTTTATTTTAATTGAATGTACGTATGTATATAAATTCTATACCAAAAGAATAATGGAAGTAATAACGTTGATAGCCTCTAGCAAAATCTGTCCATGTCAAAGTGTGAATTCCGCTATTATTACTGGGGTTTAACAATGGCAATTGAAAAAATAGAAAAAAAAAAACTTTCTTGTTAAGATTTTAAACTTTTTGGAGACTTACATTGTCAACGACTTGTAAAATAGAATTATGAGACAGAAAAACAATGTAATAGTAGAACGAGCCATACGGAGGGGAGATGTGAATAAGAGATTATTATGTCGCCTGAGTATCATAGTTCATATAGGAGAATATTTAATTTCCTCTGCATAAAATAATGAGTTTGTGTAATTTTTTCCCAAGTATAACTAAGTTAGAAACAATATCTCATTCCCCCAAATATTCAGTCTTAAGGGTATTCTTCGCCTTGCTTCAGATGAAGAATGAGTATTAAATGGCATTGTACTAATCTATCTGGTCATCTGTATAAATAGATATGACCTTTGTTGTGCAAATGGAGAATGTACCGTATTTTCCGGATTATAAGATGTACTTTTCCCCCCAAACTGGGGTAAAATGGGGGTGCGTCTTACAATACGGATATGGCTTACTGGGACAGCGGTGGTGGAGCAGGGTCATAGGAGGCAAGGTCAACACGGAGGAGTAATGGAGCGGTTTAGGAAGGTCACAGGATGGGGTGTCTAGGCGGCAGGTGCATTAATCTGACTGCGGGCGTCATAGAATCGCGATGGACGTCAAGAAAATGGCCAAGGAAGTAGTGCATGTACAGATTGATGTGATGGACTTCATGAAAATTGCCACAGAGTCCTATCTGCGCATGTGCCGCCTCCGTGGCCATCTCGTCAGCCACAGGCAATTCAAGGGAACCCGAAGTCAGATCAATGGCACCCACCACCAAGACACCCTGCCCTGTGATCCTCCTGAGTCACTCCACTGCAGTGACACCCCCGCAGTCCGCCGACAGATCAATGGCACCAGCCTCCGTGACACCCTCGAGGCCGCTGTATTGCCGAAACACCTGAGCCGCAACACCCCCTCCTCTGAGCCCACAACATCGTTGACCTTGCCTACTGTGACCTTCCTAAGCTTCTCAACCACCGCTGCTCATCGCATTAGGATTAAGATGCACTAGAGTTATAAGACAGACCCTCATTTTAACGTTAAAAATTATTTTTTCCTATTTTCCTCCTCTAAATTTGGGATGCGTCTTATAATCCGGTGAGACTTCTAAAATTTAAAAATGTGGTATTTAGATGGCTGATGTTTTGGACCATGACCCCACTCCATGCAAATGTAGAAATTGTAAGTTACAGTTGGGGGATTCTAATTTTAGACTCTTTTAGATATGTATTAGATTTCATACAGACAGAACTATTTTATCCGATCGGCAGATTAAGACTCTTCTTCTGCCCCTCTGTATCATTATTGTAAATTTCCTTTTATTTTATTTATTTTATTTTTCAAAAATGTTCAGAGCGGGAAGATTCTTCCCGGTTTGGTGCTAAAGAGCTGTTGTGTATCCGGATGAATCAGAAATTTCTGCTTGCAGCTCCCTCTCCCCTCTCACAGACTCACACACAGGATGATGCAGAAGAACTATAGCAGAATTCCTTCCTTATTACCTTCTATATACTAAAAGACGAAAAGGAAAATCCAGCCCTTCCATCTGATAATACTGAATTCTTTATTCCAACTCCATTAAAACAGAAAGATTAATAGGATCTGTTGTGATTCTGATGTGTTTCTGGTAATACGCCCTTAGTCATAGCTAACTAATGGTGTATAGCCAGAAACGAGTCAGAAACGCAGTGGATCCTTTCAATCTTTCTATTTTAATGGATTTGAAAAAAAGAATTCAATTTTATCAGAAGGAAGGGCTGGATTTTCCTTTTCGTTTTTGTGTTCTATGTTGTTGTGCTCACCAACAGGGAGTTAGCACCCACCGTTTTGAGATTCCTCTAAATATGATTTAACAACAAGGGTTGGTAAGCTCTGGTTTTCTTTTTTCATATGTTTTATATACTGTTTTCCTCTATGGATAATATGACTGGGAAGGTTTGTGAGGAATGAGAAGGAGCCAGTCGAGAGAGGTAAAAGATAGATGTTACTTCTCCCCAAGATATAATGAATGTAGAGTGGTGCTCTCCTCAGATATCCCAATATAAGTCAAGTATATTGTGAAATAGATGTCAAAATGCATATCAGAAGGGTTCCAAATCTTATCGTTCACTAGATTTTGGAAAAAATGTGATTTTGTTCCTAGTTTTACAACACTCTTGCCACTAAGTAGTGGAGGGGACTTAGTACAAGGGATGGGTGCAACCACAGCCCCATAGATTTAAAGATTTCCAATAATTTCCATCATGAGTTGGCCAAAATTTTGGTAGTCATCAGCTATGCTAGTTCATAGTTTTCAGTTCTGGGTGTATGAGCAGACTGGTAAGCTTTTCATTAAAACTGGAGCTCAAACCCTAGTCTTAATTCCCTCTTTGATTCCTTTTGTTTGGAATAAGGATCTAGTCACGTACAGTTAGGTCCAGAAATATTTGGACAGTGACACAAGTTTTGTTATTTTAGCTGTTTACAAAAACATGTTCAGAAATACAATTATATATATAATATGGGCTGAAAGTGCACACTCCCAGCTGCAATATGAGAGTTTTCACATCCAAATCGGAGAAAGGGTTTAGGAATCATAGCTCTGTAATGCATAGCCTCCTCTTTTTCAAGGGACCAAAAGTAATTGGACAAGGGACTCTAAGGGCTGCAATTAACTCTGAAGGCGTCTCCCTCGTTAACCTGTAATCAATGAAGTAGTTAAAAGGTCTGGGGTTGATTACAGGTGTGTGGTTTTGCATTTGGAAGCTGTTGCTGTGACCAGACAACATGCGGTCTAAGGAACTCTCAATTGAGGTGAAGCAGAACATCCTGAGGCTGAAAAAAAAGAAAAAATCCATCAGAGAGATAGCAAACATGCTTGAAGTAGCAAAATCAACAGTCGGGTACATTCTGAGAAAAAAGGAATTGACTGGTGAGCTTGGGAACTCAAAAAGGCCTGGGCGTCCACGGATGACAATAGTGGTGGATGATCGCCGCATACTTTCTTTGGTGAAGAAGAACCCGTTCACAACATCAACTGAAGTCCAGAACACTCTCAGTGAAGTAGGTGTATCTGTCTCTAAGTCAACAGTAAAGAGAAGACTCCATGAAAGTAAATACAAAGGGTTCACATCTAGATGCAAACCATTCATCAATTCCAAAAATAGACAGGCCAGAGTTAAATTTGCTGAAAAACACCTCATGAAGCCAGCTCAGTTCTGGAAAAGTATTCTATGGACAGATGAGACCAAGATCAACCTGTACCAGAATGATGGGAATAAAAAAGTTTGGAGAAGAAAGGGAACGGCACATGATCCAAGGCACACCACATCCTCTGTAAAACATGGTGGAGGCAACGTGATGGCATGGGCATGCATGGCTTTCAATGGCACTGGGTCACTTGTGTTTATTGATGACATAACAGCAGACAAGAGTAGCCGGATGAATTCTGAAGTGTACCGGGATATACTTTCAGCCCAGATTCAGCCAAATGCCGCAAAGTTGATCGGACGGCGCTTCATAGTACAGATGGACAATGACCCCAAGCATACAGCCAAAGCTACCCAGGAGTTCATGAGTGCAAAAAAGTGGAACATTCTGCAATGGCCAAGTCAATCACCAGATCTTAACCCAATTGAGCATGCATTTCACTTGCTCAAATCCAAACTTAAGACGGAAAGACCCACAAACAAGCAAGACCTGAAGGCTGCGGCTGTAAAGGCCTGGCAAAGCATTAAGAAGGAGGAAACCCAGCGTTTGGTGATGTCCATGGGTTCCAGACTTAAGGCAGTGATTGCCTCCAAAGGATTCGCAACAAAATATTGAAAATAAAAATTTTTTTTTTGGGTTTGGTTTATTTGTCCAATTACTTTTGACCTCCTAAAATGTGGAGTGTTTGTAAAGAAATGTGTACAATTCCTACAATTTCTATCAGATATTTTTGTTCAAACCTTCAAATTAAACGTTACAATCTGCACTTGAATTCTGTTGTAGAGGTTTCATTTCAAATCCAATGTGGTGGCATGCAGAGCCCAACTCGCGAAAATTGTGTCACTGTCCAAATATTTCTGGACCTAACTGTAAGTCCTCGGACTTTATATTGGATCGTCTCTCAATTTTGATGGCATCAATCATGAAACCTCAACATTAAATTAAGAAACTAAATTATAAATTAATATGGTCCCTTTGTTCCTGTTTGGATACGTTGCGTTAAGGATCCAACACGGCATCACAGCTTTTAGTATAATAAACTTGTAAGTAACATCGCCAGTGTGAATATGAATGGTATTGTCATAGAAGGATATTCCAACTAATTCTTGTGATCCTGATTACGAGCACAAAAAAGACTTTCGTAGCCCAATCAGAAAACATTGGAAGCCATCTTTAGTTTGGTCACAATTTTTTTGGGTCAAGGATTTTCCATTAAAAAACTTTCATAAATCCGAACAAACTTTATCTAAATGCCTTCATCTATACCAAGTCATATCAATAAATATTAAGGGCAATTTGCCAAATCTTTAATCCTATACTATTGGAAAACTTAGATTTATGCACCAATTTATTTTAAAAGCCTATTGAAATCGCTCTGACATTTGGGCATTTAGAGAACAAAAAAATTCAACATTGTTAACTTTTTTTACGTTTTATTACATTTTACAATAGATGTGTAAATTGTCATTTAGACAATATTTATTGTATAGATTCAACAACACAAGGAAATACTAGAAAAACATTAGGCTTCCCAAATCCCAGACAACGTTGTATGTGAAACAAAAAAATCAAGCCGAGAGGTTCCGATTCTCCGACACATCTGGAGGTCATGAACCGAAATATAAATATTCTCCAGGAAAATAATTAAAGGAAGCCCTTAGAGATTAAGTAGGGGTGGCAAAGGATTTCTTGTGTATAAGCTTCTTATTCCCCTAAAGGAAAATCAGTCATTCAAGAATTTTGCAACCTGGAGGTTAATATAGATTATGACCACAGATTAAAAGTGCCTATAAGATTCTCAATCAGAGGCCATAACACCCCACACAAAGAGGATTTTCATAGCTGGGAAGAATGTTTTTAATGATTATGTGTTGTGGTAACTCCTTCGAGCTTTTGGACATGACATGTGAGTTATTTAATTAGCAAGATTCCTTGGTGCAAGAAAAGTTATTATTACAATGCTTAATTCCCTGTGATGTATTATCCCAAGTGTAATTAGAAAATCAAAAATATAGATGGCCTCATTTATGCAGAAACATTATGGAATAATTGCCACAGTAGCCAAGTCACTGCTTTCATTTGTTTTTGTTTTTTAAATAAAATCTGCTTCAGGAAGAATCTAGTTGGGAAATATGATTACCGTATTTTTCAGATTATAAGACGCACTTTTCCTCCCAAAAATTTGGGAAGAAAATGAGGGGTGCACAGATGGAGCTCTCAGCTCAAGATTTTATCTGTGTACGCGCCACCTCCGGCCCATTGATCTCCCAGCAGTGGACTTAAGGAAAATGGCACCCGAAAGTGTTGCGTGCTCAAATGAGATCTTGGGTTGTCATTGAGCTGAGAGGTCAATCTGCCCAAGGGTAGACTCCATTTTTCTTGTACGTTCTAAAAATGGAGCCCTTAGGCTTTGTTTGTCATATTTATAGATATGACAACTTTTTAATTTTTCTTGACTTCAGCTCCAATGTGGGTGTAAGCTGCTATGATTTCTTCCATATAGGGCACAACCAGAAGAGGAAATCCTGCTCCCCTATATCTTTATAGTACCCGCTCAGAAGCAGCATAGAGGACATATTGTTGAAAAAGAAAATAATACTTAGCTGTCACAGTGTAGGTTGTGTGAAATTCGATGAAAGCAGGGCTGCAGAGACTCGAGGAATCCAGCTGGCTACTGGGTAGAATCATGAAGTAGGAAAGGTAATCCAGCAGTTCCTTAAGGAGAATAGTGTTCCCCCGTGGTCCCCACATAGCTTTCTCATGAGCCAGATCAGACACCCCCATACTTTGCACTGACGAGGGGCAAGCACCCCGAAACACCGTGTCTGCAAATTGGGATTCTGATCTGGCTTATATATCCTGAGTCATATTTCAAAGGATTGTTGAAAATCCACTTGTGACTTTTAGGATCGCTACTTCCAATAGGTGGCGCTGTGCTAGAGTTTGTCTCCTTTACTGGAGAGACAATTTGAATATTTCCCAGAGGGGCATTGCAGCTATAAGTCCCCTTACCTGGCAGCCAGACTGGCTTGCAAAGTCTCCTTAAGGAGAATAGTGTTCCCCCGTGGTCCCCACATAGCTTTCTCATGAGCCAGATCAGACACCCCCATACTTTGCACTGACGAGGGGCAAGCACCCCGAAACACCGTGTCTGCAAATTGGGATTCTGATCTGGCTTATATATCCTGAGTCATATTTCAAAGGATTGTTGAAAATCCACTTGTGACTTTTAGGATCGCTACTTCCAATAGGTGGCGCTGTGCTAGAGTTTGTCTCCTTTACTGGAGAGACAATTTGAATATTTCCCAGAGGGGCATTGCAGCTATAAGTCCCCTTACCTGGCAGCCAGACTGGCTTGCAAAGTCTCCTTAAGGAGAATAGTGTTCCCCCGTGGTCCCCACATAGCTTTCTCATGAGCCAGATCAGACACCCCCATACTTTGCACTGACGAGGGGCAAGCACCCCGAAACACCGTGTCTGCAAATTGGGATTCTGATCTGGCTTATATATCCTGAGTCATATTTCAAAGGATTGTTGAAAATCCACTTGTGACTTTTAGGATCGCTACTTCCAATAGGTGGCGCTGTGCTAGAGTTTGTCTCCTTTACTGGAGAGACAATTTGACTAAAAAAATAGACATTTATTATCAAAAATTAAAAATACATGATGAAAAATTGTTTAAAAGAACTGAAGTCCTTAGTTAAGTGAAGTCCTCTTTTAAACAATTTTTTATCTCTACTGGCTAACATGGTACAAAGATATATTTTACCTGTATCAAAAACATGATGAACATGAAAAAAGATGAAAAACATAGATGAAAAAGATATGATGAAGGTGACTCAAGAAAAAGGAGAAAAGGGTACTTTAACCCTTTAGTTATAGAGCTAACTTTGACCTTAAAGGGAACCAAACACCAGGATTTTCCTATATAACCTAAAGCCAGTGCTATACTGGCACTATCAGGCTATTTCTCTACGATACCTGCAGTGGTCAGCTCGG